>NW_007087329.1:0-2188 GCF_000164805.1 Carlito syrichta | reverse complement strand
CTGCACTCCAGCCTGGACAATGGAGTGAGACTTCAACTCAAAAAAAATTTTTTTTTAATTTAATTTAAAAAAGAAGAAAAATATACCAAGATGTTAGATTTAAACCAACCAAATCAATATTTACATTAAATGTACATGGATAAAACATTCCAAATAAAATGGCACAGACTGTCAGATGAGATAAGACAGACCCAATAATATGCTGCCTAAAATAAACACTTTAAATACAAAAAGATAGACTGAAATCAAGCAGGTAGGAAAAGAGAGAACATGAAAAACACTAAGTATATAGAATTTAGTATGGCCATATTAATATTCATCAAATTAGACTTAAAGACAGATTGCTATACAGGAACACCTCTTTTTGATAAAAGGTCAATTCACTGAAAAGACAGCAATTGTAAAAGAGCTTTAAATTTGATAATAAACTAAAAGCACAACTAAAGAAAAAATATAGAGAAATTGATAGTCATAGTTAGGAATTTTAACAACCTCTCTATCATTAACTGATAGAATAGTAGACAAAAAGTCAGTAAAGATGCTGAATATTTAGACAATATAAACCAATCTGATCTATCATTTTCAGACCACTATGCCCAATAGCTACAGACTATATATTCCTTTTTTTTTTTTTTTTTTTTTTCATTAATCAGTAATTTTTATTATGGTTTTGTGGGGTACAGTTAAGGGTAGGTGTACAATGACGTTTCATTCAGGCACCCTGTAGATAAGAAGTGTTTTCCCATCCCCCGACAAATATTTGCTACTGTTAATCCCATCCCCCTCCCCCCCATAGTTTCCCAGTACCATCCGTCATTTTCTCATAGTATTGCATTGGATGTTCAAGGTCCATTATATGAGTGAGAACATGTGATATTCGGATTTTTGTTTTTGTGAGAGGTCACTCAGTATTATAGACTCTAGTTCCATCCAGGTTGCAGCGAAATTCATGATTTTGTTCTTTTTTATGGCTGCGTAGTATTCCATCGTGTATATGTACCACATTCTTTTAATCCAGTCCTCTTTTGATGGGCAGCATGGTTGTTTCCAGGTTCTTGCTATTGTGAACAATGCTGCGATAAACATACGTGTGCAGGTATCTTTTTTATAGAGTGATTTGTGTTCTTCAGGGTATATTCCCAGTAGGGGGATTGCAGGGTCATATGGAAGGTCAATTTTTAGAGCTTTTAGGAATCGCCACACTGCTTTCCATAGAGGTTGCACTAGTTTACACTCCCACCAACAGTGTAGAAGTGTTCCCTTTTCACCACACCCTCTCCAGCAGCTGTTATTTTTTGAGTTGTTGATAATTGCCATTCTGACTGGAGTTAGGTGATATCTCAGTGTGGTTTTGATTTCCATCTCCCTGATGATTAGTGAGGTTGAGCATTTCTTCATGTGTTTGTTGGCTGCTCGAATGTCTTCTTTTGTGAAGTGTCTGTTCATGTCTTTTGCCCATTTTATAATGGGGTTGTTTGTTTTCTTCTTTTCAGTACGCTTCAGTTCCTTGTAGATCCAGGATGTTAAGCCTTTGTCAGACCTAGAGTTGGCAAATACTTTTTCCCAGTCTGTAGGCTGTCTCCCTGCTCTCTTGATGGTTTCTTTGGCTTTGCAGAAGCTTGTCAGTTTAATAAGGTCCCATTTGTCTATCTTCTCTCTTAAGTCCTGTGGGTTTCGGGTTTTGTACAGGAATTGGATGCCAGTTCCGATTTCCATGAGAGTATTTCCTTCCTTTTCTAAGGTTCTTATGGTTTGAGGTTTTACATTTAGGTCTCTGATCCATTTGGAGTTAACCTTTGTGCATGGGGATAGATAGGGGTCCTGTTTCAATCTTCTGCATGTGGTCAGCCAATTTTCCCAGCACCATTTACTGAATAGGTTCTCCTCTCCCCATTGGTAGGTGGTGGGGGCTTTGTCGAAGATGAGTTGGTTGAGAAATTGAGGTTTTGCTTCTGGAATCTCAATTCTGTTCCATTGATCTATATGCTGTTCCTGTACCAATACCAAGCTGTTTTGATGATTGTAGCTTTATAGTAAAGTTTGAAATCTGGTATTGTGATACCACCTGCTTTGTTTTTTTTGCTGAGGATTGTTCTGGCTATTCTTGGATGTTTGTGTTTCCATATGAATTCCTGTGTTGTTTTTTCTAGGTCTGAGAAGAATGTTGTTGGTAATTTAATGGGTATGG
>NW_007087328.1:0-693 GCF_000164805.1 Carlito syrichta | reverse complement strand
AAAATCTCTGTTACAAGTTCTTTCAGTGTTGCATCTTGTCTTTCTTGAGTCTTATTCACTCTTTCCATCATTCCCTAATCCCTGTCATATTCTGGGGCCAGTCAATGGTGACTTCCATTGTTTGGGCTCCAAGGTCTGATTTTTCAGTTATTTGTTTCTATGGTACACTGGGAATTATTTGTTTTTCTTCTGTTGATTTTTCCTCATTTGTGACAGGTCTCTTTCTTTTATTTTTCGTTCCATTATTCAGTGACAGTAGGAGAGGCTTTTACTTCTGATGTTTGCTCAGCCCTCTTTTCTTCCCTGATCAGGGCTCTGAATTTGTTCTATTTTGAAACAGGGCTGTGGGTGAGAAACTTTGCTGCCTCTTGCAGTTCTGAAAGTCAAATAAGGTGGAGGATTGGGAGCCAGGATTCGGAAACTACTTGCAAATCACAATGTTCAGATTGTGGTATGGGTTCCCTGAGACCCACTCCCCACCACCCCTCTTTAAAAGATGGGCACATGGTGTATCTCCTGAGTCCAAGATTCAATAACAGCTTTGAGGAAAACAGAGAAAAGTAGAATAAAATAAGATGGCCAAAAATTTTTAAAAATTAAAAATAAAAAACAGAAAAACAAAGCAGAAACTAAAGCAAAAGCCAATTGAAAACATACACACACACACACACACACACACACACACACACACAC
>NW_007087327.1:2212-2717 GCF_000164805.1 Carlito syrichta | reverse complement strand
TCTCTGTTCCTCTGTCTCTGCCGTGTCTCCCTGCGTCTCTCCACCTGGGTGTCTCTCTCTGTCTCTGTTCCTCTGTCTCTGCTGTGTCTCCCTGCGTCACTCCACCTGGGTGTCTCTCTCTGTCTCTGTTCCTCTGTCTCTGCCGTGTCTCCCTGCGTCTCTCCACCTGGGTGTCTCTCTCTCTCTGTCTCTGTTCCTCGGTCTCTGCTGTGTCTCGGGGTGTTTGTCTCTCTCTCTGAGACTCGGTCTCCCCTGCCGTCGCCCCCCATCCCACACGTGGCCGTCTGGGGTCTCGCTCCGCTGGCCGGGGGGACCCCCGAGGGGCGTCTTCGGCCCCAGGAGGAGTCTGCAGGGAAGGGCGCCAGGGCCGGGAACAGCACGTGCCAGCCCCACGCGAGGCCCGGGCAGCTCTGGGACCCCGTGGGGGCAGCGCGGGCCTTGAGTCCCAGACGCCCCCGCAGAAGCTCAGGCAGGGGCGGGCCAGGCCGCGTGGTGGCCTGGATGT
>NW_007087327.1:0-692 GCF_000164805.1 Carlito syrichta | reverse complement strand
GGTCTCGAACCCGCGGGCTCAGGCCATCCGCTCACCTCAGCCTCCCAAAGGCGCGGGATGCCAGGCTGAGCTACCGAGCCCGGCGATTTGATTTTTTTTAGAGACAGGGTCTAGCTAGCTTTTCCACTTTCTTTTTATTTTTGCCTTAGAGGTGAGGGTCTTGCTCTGTTGCCCAGGCCGGAGTGCGGGCCCCAGCCTCCACTCCTGGGCTCCAGCGAGCCTGCCGCCTCGGCCGCCTGAGTCGCTGGGCCGGCAGGCGCCTGCCGCCACGCTCGGCTCGTCCTTGTATTTTTGGGAAAGACGGAGTCTCGCTGTGTTGCCCAGGCTTGCTTCAAACCCCCGGGCTCAAGCCGTCCTCCTGCCTCGGCCTCCCAAAGCGCCGGGAGGCCAGGCGGGCTAGAAGCCCCCACCCTCTTCCTCACCCGTCCCCCTGCCCCCTTGGTGGGATCGGCTGTGACTAATTTCCCTCGCCCCATTGCGCCCTCTGCCCTGCATCTGTCCCATCAGCTCCACCTGCAGAATCGAACCTGAATCCACCCGCTTCTCAGCCTTTGGTCCAGCCTCTTTGGCCTCCTGGCCCGGGGGGTCCCTGGCGCCCGGGTCCCCACAGCAGCCACCAGAGGGCGCCTTTGTCAGGGCCCTGCCTCCTCTGCCCACAACCCTCCGTGGCTCCCACCTGCCTGGAGGGGGTC
>NW_007087326.1:0-646 GCF_000164805.1 Carlito syrichta | reverse complement strand
ACTGGCTGACTTAACTAGTTAGCTAGCTGACTTAACTACGTGAATTAAATAGTTAGCTAAATAACTAGCTGAACAATGAGCTGACTTAATGAGCCAACTATTTAGGTAGCAGACTTAAGTAGCTGACAAATAATTAGCTAAACAGTGAGCAAGTTGACTTAGCTAGCATACTTAGCTAACTAGCTAGTTAGTTAGCTCACTTAGGTCACTGACTTAACTAGCTGGCTAACGAGATAACTAGCTGAATTAACAAGTTGGTTAAGGAGTTAGCTCTCTATTTTAACTAGTTATTAAATGAGTTAACTAGCTGACTTAACAAGATGGTTAACTGATTTAGCTAGGTGACTTAACTTCTTGGCTGACGAGAAGGTCAACTAGCTGGCTGGTTTAACATGTTGGCTGACTACTTGGACAACTTGTTAGCTGGCTTAACAAGTTGACCAACTAATCGGTCGACTATTTAGCTTGCTTAAATATTTGTTTGATGAGTTGGCCCGTTAGTTTGGGTAAGTATTTGGCTGGGTAGTTTCTCACCTAATTAGTCAACCGACTATTTGGCCAACTAGTTAACTGACCTAACAAGTTGGCCATCTATTTAGCTGACCTAGCTTGTCGGCTGAGAAGTTGGCCCCCTAGTCGGCCGATT
>NW_007087325.1:0-676 GCF_000164805.1 Carlito syrichta | reverse complement strand
GTGGCCGGGAGCGGCCACTGCTCTCCAGTCTGGGCGACCGAGTGAGACTCCAACTCAAAACAAAAAACAAACAACAACAACAACAACAAAAAAAAAACCAAATTATGCTCCAATATGCAGTGATTTAGGAAGAATAATGACCTAAAAAAGTAATTCTGGATTTTTTCCAGTTATTTCATTCTGGCAAATGGTGTCTATGCATAATGTACTTTTGTGTATTTCCACTTATCATTACAAACACCTATGGAATTGACTCAGAGAATGGGGCTACTTTGAGGTGCCTTTTGGGTGATAGCAGAAGCAAATGATTAATTCATCCAGAAAGAACGGGATGTCATGAACAACGTGTCTTTCCTTCCTAGCTTTAATACTTCAAAGGATGTTGCATTTGCTGGGTGACCTGAGAAGGAGAAGAAAACATATCAAAGTCCCAGACCAGATAAGAAAGGAAAAGCTGGAACTGTTTCCTCTGTTAGAATCTTGGGTTTGGCGGCCATATTGAGAGGTATTGACTTCAGTCTCCCTTCTCCAGAAGGGGCTACAAACCCCAGCTAAGTGGGGAAAAGATAAGTTTTACCTAGAATAGTGCATCCTAAGATCCCCTAGGAGATGCACATTTGTAAGAATAATAATAGTAACAGGTAATTAATGTGTGTTTCTTCTTTTCTTTTCTTTT
>NW_007087324.1:0-752 GCF_000164805.1 Carlito syrichta | reverse complement strand
CCTGCGTGTCCTCGGCTACCAGGGTGGGCAGGGCGTGCCCCGTGGGTCCAGGCCGGAGCTCCACGCCCCTCCCCGCGGCCTGTGTTTGTGCCGGTCACCTCCGTGCGGATGGCCCTGACCCTGAAACGCTTTGTAAACACGGCCCTGGGCGGTGCCCGGCTGGGGTCCCAGCTGGCCGGGCTCGGGTCTCTGCTTGCTCAGTCTGGCCCGTCCCCCCCTTGGGGGGACCTGGGCACCTGGGCCCAGCCTTCCACCTGGGGCTGGGGACACAAGAGAGGGAGGAGCTGCTGGGGAGGGAGGGGCACGCAGGTGGCCGGGGCTGGGTGGGAGCCTGCACGGGGACCCACGGGTCACAGCCCCCTCTGACCCGCAGCAAACGGAAGGCTTCCGGAAGCGCTGGTTCACCATGGACGACCGCAGGCTCATGTACTTCAAAGACCCCCTGGTAAGGAGGGCCATCCCCCGACCTCAGCGCCCACGGGAGGGTGGCCGCTGGCAGGTGCCCCAGGTGCCGCCTCCCGGCCAGGCGGGCGGGGCTTTCAGGGCCCTGGCCCTGGGAGCCTGGGAGGAGGCTGCTTCTCGCTGGGGGTGCTGCGCGCCGGGGGTCCCAGCCCCCACCTCCTCCTGGTCCTGCGGCAGGACGCCTTTGCCCGTGGGGAAGTCTTCATTGGCAGCAAGGAGAGCGGCTACAAGGTGCTGGGTGGGCTCCCGCCGTCCACCCAGGGCCACCACTGGCCACACGGCATCACCAT
>NW_007087323.1:163786-193833 GCF_000164805.1 Carlito syrichta | reverse complement strand
AGCTTCTAGAGGCCACAAAATGTAGCAGAGCGAGGTATGTCATTTCCAAGGACACAGCAGGCCAAAATATTCGAACAAACCCTTAAAGGCATCAATTAGGCAATAAAAGAATAAGAAATGACTAAGACAAAAACCTAAGAGAGAGCTAGAACCCAGAGTTCTAAGTGAAGAAATGAATCCACTTCTGTACTTCCAACCCAAGCAAACCTGAACTTGAATTCTCTTGCACTGTGCGTAATGAGGGAAAAGAAGGTAGCTCCTCTGCAGACCCTTTTTTTACATTAGGTTCAGAACCAGGTTCAAGGGCTGGATATCTTTTCTGAGAAGTTGTAAAAATTAAGTACCCTCAGCCGGGCTCAGTGGCTTAGTCTGTAATCCCGCGCCTTTGGGAGGCTGAGGTGAGTGGATTGCCTGAGCCCACGGGTTCAAGACCTGCCTGGGCAGGCGAGACCTCATCTCTACAATAAATCAAAAAATTAGCCGAGCATGGTAGCACGTGTTTGTAATTCCGGCTACTCGGAAGGCTGAGGCGGAAGGATCGCTAGAGCCCAGGAGGTCGAGGTTGCGGTGGCCAGGAGCAGCCACTGCACTCCAGCCTGGGCGACAGAGTGAGACTCCAACTCAAAAAAAAAAAAAAAGTAAGTACCCTCATGAGATCTGGAATCCAAAATCACACCCCAAGCCCTCAATTTAGTTTAAATACTATTGTAGACTTATGCCATCCAAACATGTCTGGCAAAAACAAATATGAATCCTGTGGAAGGACAGTTCCTTTATTTCAATCCTCAAAAGAACCCTCCACAAACAACTTTTCATTCAGAGGAAACAAAGCACCATGAGCAAAAGCCAGCAAAAGCCAAACTGGGAAAATGTCAGTAACCTGCATCATTAGTCTATGTTTAAACAAATAAAAGCCAAGTTTGAAAACATCTGCATAATAGGAAACTAACAGATGAAACAGTGAATATTGATACTACCACTGAACAAATAGGTTTCAGTGAAATCTAGCATTCGAAAAGAACCACATAGAAGTTCTGGAAATCAAAATAAACTAGCCCGAATTAAAGCTTTAATATGGTGGTAACTCAAGCCATTCTTCTATTTTAAAAAACCCAAATCTATTTGTAAAATAGAAAGTGAAAACGTTATGAGTTCTGTAGATCACAAGACTTCAAAGTGATGTTCCAACAGAGGTAAGCTGTTTCTAGACCTGAGATACAGAAACATTGTTCTATGGTTAAAAATCTTCTCATCTCCTGAGAGATGAGGAAACAGCAGAAGGACATTTAGTGACTTGAGTAGGATTAAGAAACTATTAAATGCTAGTGGTAAATACACAATAACATTCTATCAAAATACAACACTTCACCGAATTCACATAATGGGATTCTGAGACACACACTTGAATAAATGAATGGGTTCATTTCCTGTTGTGCCCAGGGGTGTGAAGAGCTTCTGTTGTCCTGACAATGGCAAACCAAGGCATTCTCTTCCACACATCACAGTGGCTAACATAAACACAGATGACAGCTGACTCTATGTACCCTTGCAAGAAATTTTGAACATATCTCTCCCCATCAGCTCCTCTAGGGAAATGGCTCCATCCCAGTCTCTGTGTAACACTCTCTGAAAGATTACCACCAACCTAAACAAGCCTACAGGCTAAAAATACAACAAATTCCATTTCAAAAGATAAGTCTCTGAGAAAATGCTGATGGGTACATGAAATTGTCCATCACAGCAAACATGAATAGAAGCATGAATTCTGTGTATCAAGGGACAGCTATAGTATTATTTAATGTCATTTCCCCTTCGCTGGTCCACAACAAAACCTGCTTTGCTAAAACAAACAAACAAACAAGCAAACAAGCTGTTAGGAACACAGTGAAAGGTGGAGACGGTCTTATGGAGGTGTATGTGTTTTATGGGTAGATTCACCCGCTGGGTATAAATTAAATAAGTCTTATGCAAGTTGAAACGTGAAACCGGGGAAAGAATGAGAAGTGTGCTGGCACACACATAAATACTCTCAACCCTATTCCACCCTGCCACACTTGCATGCACACCCTGTAGAGCTATGGGAAAACTTGTAGGGTCTGGAATAGCCATAAAAACAGGGATGTGGTGGATATTGCGTTCTTGCCTCACTGTCAACCAGAATGTCATCCATGAATACTAATACAGGACAAAAAAAACGACAACCAGGGACGGCAAATACTGTCTTCACACAGTCCTCCCCATAGCCCAGAAAGAATAGTGAAAACACATCTCCCGGCCTATACGGGGCGATTGAAGTGGGTGGGCAGTAGTGGGTAAATAAACTTGGCCAAGAAAAGCACCATGTACTGTAATCCACAGGAGCTGAAAAGAATCTTACAAGTATGAAACTAAAGCCAGCATACAACCGCCCCGTGCAAAAGCAATCCAAGAGCAGATCACAGTCTGCTCTGATAAGTTGTTGGCAGAAGGAAGACATTTTCACTTAGATGGCATGCCCTTAGGTAGGGCACCCGGCACCTAAGCAAATGTCTAAACTGAAATTACACCCCAAAAGAAGGCGGGGGCGGGGGAGGAGGCACGCAGCCAACAACTAGTCTATAAATAATTTCAAATAAACCACAAGGGAAGGAAAGACATTATTACTCTTCTGTCTCCACACAAGGCAGATGAACAAGCCGAGGAAGGAAACATTTGGGGAAACACAAAGAAAAAGGATCTCCAAAGTGAAATGAATTCTAGCCCCCAAGAATTCTGAACCACAGACATAATCATCATCCACGTACACAGCGATTATATACAGAATGGATGTTTATTATTTATTAACAGACAATAAGAACAAGTGTTTTAAGTCACAGATAGCATCTGATCCTCAGAGCACTGATTATCAAAGTGTGATTTGCAAAACAACAGCATAAGAATCTCTCAGGAAGCCGGGCTCGGTGGCTCAGCCTGTAATCAGCCTGTAATCCCACGTCTTTGGGAGGCTGAGGAGGGTGGACTGCCTGAGCCCATGGGTTCGAGACCCGCCTGGGCAGCGAGACCTCATCTCTACAATAAATCAAAAAATCAGCCGGGCGTGGTGGCGCATGCCTATAATTCCAGCTACTTGGAAGGCTGAGGTGGAAGAATCGCCGGAGCCCAGCAGGTCGAGGCTGCGGTGGCCGGGAGCGGCCGCTGCACTCCAGTATGGGCGACAGAGTGAGACTCCAACTCAAAAAAAAAAAAAAGAATCTCTCAGGAAATTATTAGAAATGCAAATTCTCAAGTCCCACCTCAGATCTACTGAACCAAAACCTCTGAGATCAGGACCCAGTCAATCTGTTCCAACAAGTCCTACAGGTGATGCTGATGCATGCCCACTGGGATACAGCCAATGCGACTGGGTTACAGCCAATGCTGTAAGGTATCATGGTGACATTTATCGGACAAAGAAACAAAGGCACAGAGACTTGAAGTTGTTTTTAACAGCAAAGATGCAAGGCAAATATCTGCCTTACTCCAAAACCTCTGCTCACACTGATGCCAGATGAACTGTAGGTTGTGGCTGACTTAGAAAAACCAATGAGCACTATTGAGACTCTGAGCCTGCGTCCCTTGCTGAGCATTCCTGGGAATAGGCTCCCTTTTGGTTTCATTTCATGAGACAAGAGTCCATTGCACTGGTATGCCTTCAGTGACTTACTTGGTTCATGGGGGTTATAACACGGCAGGAAAGATTGCTTCCTGGTTCTGACTGATGTTCCCAGACAAAGGGTTAACACTGGAAATGGGGCCTCTTTGGAAAATCCATGGAGTCACTGACTGTTCAAAATGACATATGTAAGCATCTTATAATTTCATAAACTACTGCACTGAAGAGGAAAAATGTATTGGCAGTCTTAAATACCTCCTTTGTATACTAATTTCAGTTTTATAAGTAGGCAGTTTAAAAACATATGAGCAGCCCGGCACAGTGGTTCACGCCTGTAATCCCAGCACTTTGGGAGGCTAAGGCGGGAAGATTGCCTGAGGCCAGGAATTCAAACCAGCCTGGGCAACAAAGCAAGACATCATCTCAAGAAAATAAAAATTAAAAAATTAGCCAGGTGTGATGGTGTGTGCCTATAGTCCCAGCTACTTGGTATGCTACGGCAGAAGGATCACTTGAACCCAGGAGTTGGAGGCTGCACTGAGTCACGATCATACCACTGCACTACAGCCTGGGCAACAGTGAGACCCCAAACTACATGCATATATACATAGACAGACAGACAGACAGACAAAAGTGTGCCCTTATCTTCTTAGGCTTGGCAAAAGAGTGAGGACTCCTGCATACATACATACATAATAAATAAGTGGATAGAGATGTGTCCTGGTTTTCTAGGCTTGAATCTAAGAAAGGTAGCAGTGGAAGTGGTGGTGAAAACATCAACATAGAAGGCACAAGCCTTTGAATGTCTTCAAGGCATTTGCCAGCATTATTCTTCATGACCTTCAGCAGAAGGATAAAGCTGACCAGGCCATATCCTCCTCTCCTTGACCTTCAAAACACCTCCCCAAACCCACACAGCAGGAGGACATTTTTAGTAGACATCCAGATTCCCACTAACTGAAAACATCAGCATACATCTTGGTTCATAATCATTTCAAAACATTTAACAGACATTCTAAGAGTGAGGACTCACGGCGCCCAGTCCTCTCTAAGTCAGAGAGTTCTCATTTGGGCAACAGGATGGATCTCACATTCAGATGATCTGTGAGGGCTCTATTTATCCCAGCACCGTTCAATTACAAGAATTGTAGGAGGCATAAGAGATGAGCATCAGGAGAGAAATTATGGCAAAGGCAGTTGAAATCCCTACAAAGGGGAAAAACTACAAGCTTCAGAAAGGCCAAGTGCCAGTCCACATTATACAATGGCATTTGCCAGAACAACAAGCAGATTACAGCCCTGCAATGTACCAATAGTCTGCAGGCTGTCACAATGAATGCAAACATATTTCTCGGGGGCTGAATAACAGGCTGAACAAATTTGTAACTATGTTCCAGAAAAAGAATAGCTCTGAAAACAGCATATATTTAGAAACTGCTACAATTTTATTCTACACAGTTCCAAGTGGACAAAATAATTTTAAAATGTGTAAGTTAATGAATACACTGCATACTAATGACAAACTACCCAAGACAGGCCTGGATCATGCACATGGCTAATTGAAGCAGCACCTACACACCATTTCCCAGGCTTAAGTGGGCTTGGGCTAAAAAGAATGCCCCAGTAGTTCTACAACCCCAGATAAGTAGTACCTCGGAGAAGTAAGCACTGGCAAAAATGAAACCACAAGATTATCAATAACCACTCCACGAATTTATATCATCAAAGCCAATGCTTACTTACCATACTTTTTAAATCTTATTTTCAGCTAGGTGTGTGGTTCACATCTGTAATTCCAGCACTTTGGTAGGCTAAGCTGAGAGGACTACCTGAGCCCAGGGGTTCGAGATCAGACTGGACAACTTGGCAAGACCTCATCTCTACAAGAAATCAAAAAATTAGCCGGACATGATGGCGTATGTCTGTAGTTCCAGCTACTTGGAAGGTTGAGGCAGAAGGATCACCTGAGCACAGCAGGTTGAGGCTGCAGTGGCCATGAGTATACCACTGCACTCCAGCCTGGGTGAGACAAAGTGAGACTCTGGCTCAAAAAAACAAACAAACATATAAGCAGAGAACACTTTACTTGATCCAGTAAAGTACCTGGCCTATTACACTGTTATGTATTCAACAGAATACTACTTCACATAAGAGAAGCAATATCTCAAAAGGCCTCCACGTAATTCAACATATAAATGAAAGGAATTAACACTAGGTTAATGCCACATAATTTATGTTTTCTATAAAGTGGTCATATAGGTCATATATGGTAATTTCAACATTACAAAAACTGTCTTTGAAAACTAAATTCCAAGAATGCAAATAAGCAAAAGCTAGGTCTTCTAATTTGGAAAAAACCAAAATCTTCAAGTATTAATTAACAGGAAAAACACCAGATATGTTTATCACCATCATTACAAAATAATATTATTAGCATGGACTTAGTTGCTTAGGCTAAACATTTTTAAATTTTAAAGAAACCAGAAAACTGGAGTCAAACTTAAGTTGACATCAAGAGAAGAATCACGGTGAGGCTCGGTGGCTCAGCCTGTAATCCCAGCACTTTGGGAGGCCAAGGCGAGTGGATTGCCTGAGCCCACATGTTTGAGACCCACCTGGGCAACGTGGCGATACCTTGTCTCTACAATAAATCCAAAACTAGCTGGGTGTGGTCGCGTATGCCTGTAGTTCTGGCTACTTGGAAGGCTGAGGCGGAAGGATCGCCAGAGCCCAGCAGGTCAAGGCTGTGGTGGCCGGGAGCGGCCACTGCACTCCAGTCTGGGTGATGGAGCGAGACTCCAACTCAAAAAAAAAAAAGAGAGAGAGAGAGAGAGAGAGATAGAGAGAGAGAGAGAGAGAGAGAGAGAGAGAGAGAGTGAGAGAGAGAGAGAGAGAAGAATCAGAGGACCTTCAAGCAACAAGATGGCATTTTCCTTCTGTTGGCATCGCTAATTAATTACAGATGCTGGCAAATGAGTGTGAGGACTCCAAAGCCTGCTGTGAAACCAGAGATAAGAACTTCCTTATATCCTAATCAGACGTCAGCAAAATGTAGATGGATGTGAACCCAGCAAGTATTCGTGAAGTCAGACAAAGATAAGAAGGATGCAGAAACAAGTAATTTTTGTTTGTTTTCGGGGGGGGGGGGGGGCTGTTAACTAACAAGAACATTATATTATTTTCCCAGAAAAGAAATTTTGCTTAGCTGTTTCCTTAACACTATAAAACAAAACAAGTAAGTATGGGTATACTGGGCATGGTAGCTCACACCTGTAATCCTAGCACTTGGGGAGGTCAAGGCGAGAGAATCGCTTGAGCCCAAGAGTTTGAAACCAGACTAAGCAAAATAGCAACATCTTGCCTCCACAAAAAAAAAAAAAAAAAAAATTAATAAATATAACAAAAAGTAAACTAGGTATCTGTAGCCCCAGCTACTCAGGAGGCTGAGGTAGGAGTATGACCTGAGCCCAGGAGGTCAAGGCTATGGTAAGCCACAATGGTGACACTATACTCCAGCCTAGACAACATAGTAAGACCCTAATACAGATAAACAAAACAAATGAACAAGCACAAAAAAAGTAGGGGTAATATTTCAAAAACACACACACATACCCCTTTCAATATGGTAGAATCCAAATGACCTAGACCAGGGGTCCTCAAACTTTTAAAACAGGGGGCCGGTTCACTATCCCTAAGACTGTTGGAGGGGCAGACTATAGTTTAAAAAAAAAACTATGAACAAATTCCTATGCACACTGCACATATCTTATTTTGGAGTGAAAAAACAAAACGGGAACAAATACAATATTTAAAATCAAGAACAAGTAAAGTTAAATCAACAAACTTGCCAGTATTTCAATGGGAACTATGGGCCTGCTGTTGGCTAATGAGATGGTCAATGTCCGGTTCCATATTTGTCACTGCTAGTCGTAACAAGTTAAGGTGGCAAAAACACCCGGTGGTCCAGATAAATGTCCTCGGCGGGCCGTATGTGGCCCGTGGGCCGTAGTTTGAGGACCCCTGACCTAGACAATTCTAAATAGAAATATTTGCTTCTGAAATATAACTCCTTTAAAAAAATTTTCGTTACTTTTATTTGATTTAGCTACTCTTAGGATTTGTTTACATATTTGTGAGAATTAAGAATGGTAATGTATTTTCAAATTGGAGCCTAGCTTGTCTTGGGTTCTCAAGATGGTGTCTAAATGCTTTGGGCTTCCCTTTTGTTGAATCACATGCTGCTTCTTTGTGCTTCCTTTTCATGGGCTTTTTACTTTGGCGAGCTTCATGTTTAAACTTTTGGTGGGATCCAATCAGAATGACTCTGTAAGTCAACTGGCAAATAGGACATGCAAATGAAATTATTCTGTAAGCCAATCAAAATGTGTTACGTAGACATCCTACAGGAAAGCCTGTAGCTTCTGCAGTATTCCTCCAATGAGGAACCAGGAGGGGGACCTATGTCTTAGGGGTAAAAGTGCTGGTTCTTCCTGCTTCCATGTGCCTGCCCACCAGATGCTTGATCTTGGAAAACAGTCATTAAAGTCTCGCTTATGCTGCACTCCATATCTCTTTGTCCATCTTTTGATTTTGGACAGGTGATTTAGTTTCTCACAATACTAAAAAGTATACAAACTTACACTAAACACCAGATACTCTGCTACCATTGGGGATACAAAGATAAACAAGAACCATCTCAATTCTATGAAAGCTTGTGGGCATCAAGTAGGTACAGCCTAGACAGTGATGACCCATCATACCTCTCCATGCACAAACACACACAGGAAAATCACGTATCGATGATGTTGATATAAACCAATTCTGTGGCATGAGCTTTAAACTAGTAGAATGGATCTATCAATGATTTTATGAGGATTACATCTAGAAATTTCCATCTTCACAAATCAAAGCCATTGAGCCAGCCGGGCTCGGTGGCTCAGCCTGTAATCCCGTGCCTTTGGGAGGCTGAGGTGAGTGGACTGCCTGAGCCCACGGGTTCGAAACCTGCCTGGGCAGCGAGACCTCATCTCTACAATAAGTCAAAAAATCAGCCGGGCATGGTAGCACGTGCCTGTAATTCCAGCTACTTGGAAAGCTGAGGCAGAAAGATCACCGGAGCCCAGCAGGCTAGGCTGCGGTGGCCAGGAGCAGCCACTGCCACTCCAGTCTGGGCGACTGAGTGAGACTCCAACTCAAAAAAAAAAAAAAAAGCCACTGAGCCTAAAGCAAAGGAGAAAGTATTTTTGCCTGATATTTAACTTATTGAAAAAATTTTTAAAAATTATTATAATCTTCTTTTTAAAATTTTCAATAGCAAATGAACCAATTCTCTTCTAAAACAAGTCCTCTTGGTGGCTACCTTTTGTCACTGGCCAGTTCCCTATAAAATGGGGAAAAGGAGGGAACAGGGAAAAGCATAGGTGATAGTAATAAAAAGAAACACTCCATTCTCACCTCAGTCAGAACACTGCTCTGCTTCTAAGTGCACTAAGCAGCCAAGTGAGGCACTAGCATCAGGAGCATTTTGCATTTAAAAAAAAAAAAAAGGCATGTCTAACAGCCCACACATAAGCACTCACATGTGAACACCACAAGTGACATTAACGGCTGTCACCTCCTCCATAAACCAGGTGATTCCAACGCCACCAACCCCCATTCCAGCATCTAGTGCCTTTCATGTGAGACACTGGGAATCAGTGTCTATGTGTTCACTCTAAGTTCATTAAGAAAGACACGGGAACTGATAAAATGTTTCCAGGAGGGTCACAAACAGCTAAAAAAAAAAAAATCAGGGCAATATTTACACTTGTCCTTTTGGGTATGAAAAGGCAAGGAAGGCAAAAGCATGTGACAGACACATTCATGTTTAAGACTAGCAAGAGCTATGATGGAGGAGGAAGGGAAGAAACAGTACCCGGCTGTTTCCGTGGCAACCACAAAGCATGCTAGGCCATAATTTGCATGGAAGGTGGAAGTGATATCCCTGCAATCTGATCTCTAAGGATACAGAAAAAGGAAATGGCCACAGCAGTAATAAAATTGCCTCCAATGAAGTTCTAGCCATTTTCCTAGATATAAATGCGGCAGAAGCCTGTGTGTCTACCAGGAGCCATGAGCAAATGATGGGGGTGTTCTACCAATCTTGAAATCTGCATAGGATGCATACATTCCAAGACAGGTCCCACGTTTTCCATTGTTTCCCTTATAATATGACCCAGGTGCATTGACCTCTTAGGACAGAGATGTGGCTTACCTGGAAGAGCTGAATATCTATGAAAAGCTCTCTAGACACAGTCCCCAAGGAACTTGTTAGGGAAGGAGGACTTCAGTTTCACTAAGGAAAATGCTTAGCACACAATTCCAGAACGGTAAGCATAAACAGTAAGTTTAAAGATAAATTGGATATGGCCACAAAGAGTTGCTATGAAGATGCCCCCTGCTTTATATTACTACAAAGTGCTACTCCAACTACATCGAGATACCAATGCACCCTAAGTTACTCAGGTCAGATATGCAGTGCTTTTAACATACACACACTTAAAAATGGAAATTTCACAATAACTTTAAATCTCATCACAGTATGAGCCAATGTGAATTTATGCAACAAATAAGCATTCTGATTGAAACCATAAAACAACAGTGATAAGCCGGGCTTGTTGACTCAGCCTGTAATCCCACACTTTGGGAGGCTGAGTTGAGTGAATTGCCTGAGCCCGCGGGTTCGAGACCCGCCTGCACAACTTGGCGAGACCTCATCTCCACAATAAATCAAAAATTAGCCAGGCCTGGTAGCGCGCACCTGTAGATCCAGCTACTTGGAAGGCTGAGACGGAAGGATCGCCAGAGCCCAGCAGGTCAAGGCTGCAGTGGCTGGGAGCGTGCCACTGCATTCCAGTCTGGGCGACAGAGCGAGACTCCAACTCAAAAAAAAAACAACAATGATAACTTTCACACAATACACTCCCAACTCCCTTTTAATTAGCCAAGAACTTGTATGTTTAAATCACATCTTCCTTTAGGATTAAAAAAAAAATAAGAACAAGCAAGCAACATTGGGGTTTGTTTCTTCGTTGTCTAAGGTAAAGACAGGAATCCCTCTTGTAACTCATCTGCTCGCTACTAGAATTGAAGGAAGCGAATGTTGGCATTGCACATTCATTCAACAAATATTGATTGAGTGCCTCTCAGCACACTGTGGCTTAGACTGATTTGGGGACCGATGCTAAAGCCTATCAGCCTCCTACCTAGTGTGGAGATAGGCTATTTTGTTTAATTCTAAAAGCAAAGTGGGTTGTTGGTTATCTCAAGTCTGCCTAGTTGGGCTTGTCCAAGGTGAAGCCCACCCAACAAATACAGGTATTCTTTCAAATATTAACTAACCACTTTGCCTGAAGTTCACTACATTGGTAAAGAACAGTTAGTGACTACACCCTGTCTTCTCCTGGCCTTTTTCTGGGAGCAGTCAAAAAGAATGTACCTCAAACACCAACATCTTCCAGAAGCATGCTGTCCTAGAAGCACAAAGAAAGCTTCACTTGTCAAACCTCGGTCCTCTGTCTAAGAATTACCAAAAGACACCACCTCACAAACCCTGGCCCATCCCACTTGGCAAGTCTCAAGCAGCTATTACATCCTCCGTGGCCAACAGCCCAGCACTCAAGAGACTACTCGTGTTATTAGCACAACTCTACTGCACCCGACTACATGGCTTCTCGAGCCCCAGATACCAAGCCTGTCTCTCTGCATTATAACATTGAAAATCCCATAGCTAGCAGCTCACATCAATTTGTCAGAATGTCAAAGAGGACACTTACCCAGGCGAGCACAGAGAATAAAAGGGCTCTCCTCTTTCACTCTTACTACCCCTCCCCACATGTGTGATCCTACTGAAGATGCTGTAACTTTCCTAGGTATTTCCCCAGTCACTTGGCCTGTGTCCCACAGATTTCAATTAACTTTCTTCTGCTGCACTCTTTTTACTGTGTCTTAGTCTCTTTTATGCATCTATAACAGAATACTTGAGACTGACAATATGTAAAGAATAGAGATGTATTTCTCACAGTTCTAGAGGCTGGGAAGTCTAAGACTTAGGAACAGGTATCTGGTGAGGGACTACTTGCCATGCCGTAAGTTGGTAAAAGCCATCCCATAAAAAGGCAGAGACAAAGGGGAGCCAAGCTTGTCTTTTTTTTTTTTTTAGTTGAAGTCTCACTGTGTCACCCAGGCTGGAGTGCATGGCACACTCATGTCCACCCCAGCGTCCACCTGCTGGGCTCAGGCGATCCTTCTGCCTCAGCCTTCCAAGTAGCCAGAACTATAGGTGCGTGCTACCATGCCTGGCTAATTTTTTATTTATTGTAGAGACAAGGTCTCGTCAAGTTGCCCACACTGGTCTTGAACCTGCAGGCTCAGGCAATACACTTAGCTCGGATTCCAAAAGTGTTGAGATTACAGGCTGAGCCACCGAGCCAGGCCCCAGCTTGCTTTTTAATAAGGAAGCCACTCCTGCATCTTGAGTAGCACTAATCCACTCAAGAGGGTAGAGCCTTCATGATCTAAACACCTCTAAAAGTTCCCATCTCCCAATAACCCCAACATCAGAGATCAAGATTCTAACACATGAACTCTGGGGGAACACATTCAAAACACAACACGCTGCAATGGAAATTATTTGCTTCTCTGTTCTCCCTGGAATGCAGATTTCATGTTGCTCAGATAGGCTTAATTGATCAACTTTAGCTCCATCTCAGGACCTGACAAACTATTAGCACGTATTCTAATTAGTAAATTAGCAATCCTGGATACCTGTTCCTTGGAGGTCACACTGCTCTGAAGGTTAAACTGTCCAGACAGCAGAATTCTCAGGCCACGCACAAAATTTTGAAAACACAATCTTTGTTTAGCTTCATCATCAGTACAAGATGATGGCTCTACACTGACTAACTTAAGTTGAGTAAAAATCATGTACTGAGTCTTTACACCAAGAGCTTTATCTCCTAGGCAAAGGATGGTCTTCTGTCTCTCTTTTTTCTCATCTATAAAATGGGGATCATAATAACATAACCTATTTCAACAGGTATGCTATGAGAATTAAATGGTCTAATCCATGTAAAGATTTTAGAACAGTGGACACCAAACTGTTAAGTGCTGTGCGCATGTTTGCTGTTATTAATATCAATATAACCACCTTGCAAAAGTCTCTTTTCCCCTACTTTCTAATAGAAGATCTAATTATAAGATTGTGATAGAAAAGCAGGTTCCACCTTAAGCTATCAAATCCTGAGTATCACTGAGGGACAAGTCCTTACAGTGTCACTTCCAAAATAAAACAGGGCAAGAAGGGCTTAAAGATAAGGAGGCAGGCAGAAAGTCAATACATGGGACCAAGAATCACTCTGAGTTTAGGGGTGTGGGCTCAGAAGTCTAAGCAGCAAGTCCTGGCCACACTGCCCAGAAAAGGAGGAGAGGAGGGCTGACCAAAAGGGAAAGGCTCTCCAAAGAGAGTAAATGCCTTGAGAAAACAAATAAGGGTACTCCATGCAAGGACAGGGAAACTGCAAAGGGACAGCTGGACCACAAAGTGCAATCAGTTCCAAGAGCCCTGAACACTACCCACCAAACTGTAAGTAGAGAGTAGGAATACCTATGTTTGAACTCAATAAGTCATGTAACTAAGGGCCTAACAAAAATACAACAGCTTCTTGTTTAACAAAAAAATAAAACGTGTATTCTTACAAAGGCAGTGTGCACATTTTTACTTGTGCAACAGAAACTTTTGGAGTTTGTTTTTAAAAGTGTGCTAGCATACAAAACCACTATACATGTCCAAAGAACATCAGGCTATCATAGTTAACAAGGGATCTCGGCAATAGACATTAGGTGCCTCTGCCCAAGGTGAAGCAATGACTAATGTATGAATAGCCACAATGGAATCTGCCCCACCAACACCCTGTCTTTGCAAACTACAACCTCAACCCAACTCTGCCTGCTCCATGCAAGCAGGTTGCATCAAGCTCTGAGAAGGAAATTTGTATCGCGCACCACAGAGTCCTTCCTGTGACTCAGTAACTTCAAAAAAAGGGAGAAGCGCCCACGCTTTTCCATTTGCCTACAAATAGTTGTGAAAGAATGACATGGAGGAAAGACATAAAACATATTTTGTTAAATCAAAACCCTCTAAAACATGATTGAGAAGTCTCCAACAGATGTGCATAGTCACATGCAGCAATTCATGTGTTTAACACACTGATGATGTCTAATAATATCTAATCCATGGAGTAGTCACTATACACCTGAATTCTCTTCAAGAATTAACTTCAGTTTACAAAATGACCATCAGGTGGTTCTGACTATTATACACATCTTACAGCTGGCAGAGCTGATGCCCAGAGATTTTATATAAACTACCCATGGGCACACAACAAGTAAATGTTAGAGCCACAATAAGATGTCACACTGTCTGGCTCCAGTCCACACTCTTAACCACTATGCTGCAACACGGTGTCCATGAGATTCCCCTAAGAACCTGTTCACTTCAAAATTTTCCACCGTCATCCCTCCACCCACCCAAGACAAAATATAAACAGTTTATCTTGCTCTCTATTTGAGTGGTCAATTCCAAAGTCCTGTTTGGATCAGGCATTTTAGATCTTCCAGTTACTTATACAGTAAGTCCCTGACATATGAATGAGTTCCCTTCCAGGAGCACATCCATATGTCCAATGCGTAAGTCTAACAAAGTTAGCCTAGGTAACCAACTAATATAGTAGGCTATACATTACCAGCTATATCACCACTGCTTTTGTGCTTACTTCCAGACATCCTGGGCTTGAAATAAAGATACTGTACTACAATATTCTACCCAGTACTGTAAAGTACATAAAAACACAATGACTTGTAGAGGATGCATGCAAGTGACAATATACGCCAGACATGTGAACTAACCTATGTGACTGGACATGCAAATGCATATTCACATCTTTGAAAGTTCGCAACTTGAAGGTTCACATGTAAAAGACTTACTGTACCTAAAAGTACACCATCATCAGCTTCATTGTAGAACATCTTCTCTTACATTAGTCAGACATCCCAATAAACATTCCTCTCCAGAGTGTCTTACCTTCAGTAAACACCTGACTGACCAAATCTCTGTCCATTCTGGTTTCTGCAAATACTGAGATACTTATGGAGGAAACACAAATTTTAAAGGAGGAACCAAGTAGAATGAAATGGGCAATATAAAAGTTAGCAGCTACATAGGGCCACCACCAAATTCAGAGGGTCTGATTAAAGGCTCAATATCTCTGCAATGTTTCCATTCTAAACAATAAAGACTATATAGATGTATAATTTCCAGCCTACCACAATGATCAAAAGAAAAAGAAAATAAACACCTAGAACTAAAAAAAAAAGAAATAAAGAAAAGACAGTCCTCGGGGTGAGCTGAGTATCCCACCAACACAGAATCTTTTCAGTCATCTTTGGGTGGGATGTCCTTGCTATCAGAGGGGCACAGCTTCTGAAGAGGTGTTGGCTTTTTTTTTTTTAAACAAATAGTGATCTCACTTGATAACTTTTTAATGGCTAGGTAAAAATATGGCACGTTTTGGTTTGGGGTTTTTTGTTTTTGCCTCTATAAAGAAAAACTCTCAGGAAAAGAATTCCAAACTGGAGAGAACTACAAAAGCCTACAGAACTCTGTATTCTATTAGTTTCCACCTGCTAAAAAGCTCCCCAATGTCAAGCACAGAGCAAAACATGACTTGGGGGGTTTCCTGCAAAAAATGATAAAAACATGTTATAAGTACCATCAGATAGTTACTTCAATTTGCAGGTTGGAGAATCAGACTGGATATGGTCTGAACTGAGGTGAGCATCCATATTCACCATAAACTTTTATTTTCCATAGGAATAAAGTCAAACACATGAAATTCTTCCCAATCTTCCCCTTCCCCCATACCTCTCTGCCACTACTCTAGACAAACGACATATTAGCTGATAATCCTAAAATCACGTGCCTATACAGATGTACGTACACCAGGAGTAGTTAAATTGTACAAGAATAGCTAGCAATTCACATCATTCTAAAAACAAACAAAAAAATAGAGAACACTTTTTCCAAAGCAAATACATAAATCATGACTTGGTATTATGATTTGAGGTGCCGGCCACAAAGTTCATGTATTGGAAATCTAATCCCCAGTACAACGGTGCTTACAGGTGGGGACTTTTAAGAAGTGATTAGAGGGACCTGCCCTCATGAATGAAGTAATATCATTACCTCAGGAGGGAGTTTGGCCCTCTTTTGTGCTCTCTTGTCATGATACTTTCTACCATTTTATAATGCAGCAAGGAGAGCAGCAGCCCCCAAGCCAATACATAAGCCAATACATTTCTATATTTTATCAACTACTCAGTCTCAGCTATTCTGTGATAGCAGCACAGATTTAATTAGAAAATCCTGCGTTTTTATGAACACTGTTTTCTCCTAGAAAGTCTAAATATAAGGAGAATGCAACTGGCCTATCTTAAAGCATGCTCTTCCTATGTATACATGATCTTAAGGGAATTTAAAATTCACAAAGAAAAAACAGCATCTGGTCAACCCAATGCTTAAACACATTTCAAAATAACCACTCTGGGCCTGATTTCTCATCTTCAGAGATGGCATACTCCATAACCTATTAGGAAAGTCCTGTATGTGTAAGATGAAGGAAGATTCAGCATTGCCATTTCAATAGTACACTAACCAAGCTCCAAGAATTCAGGTTCCAAGTCAACCAAACTGCTTTAGAAGGCAGGCTCCATAATAAACCCACTGAAATGCCAAGGAAGGATCAAAACAAATTAAGTCTTCAAGACCTGAAACTATTAAAAGTTATTATTTATTCTATGACTGCTATGTACCCTGCTACCAAGTAAGAAATGCATGGCCTAATGATGTTACCACCTGCTCAAAGGCGACAAAAATCCTCCTCCTATAATCAAGACCACCTGTGAGACAAGCCTCACAATCTACCCTCATCGATCAAATCTTAATCCGCATATAACCCTGATTTCACTAGTAAGTGTGACCATAAGCAAGTTAATATGCAGCAGTGAATCCTTAATTCTGTAAGTCAAGATATTTAACACATTAATAATTAAAAAGGGTTTGCAATGGTTCAATTTTCCTTAAATTAACTCTGAAAAGGGTTTCTCTTTTCCACTGCCTTAAAGTTTAGAATTCAAGTTAAATGACGGCTTTGCACTCAGGTGCTACCCAACACATGCAAAGAGGAAGCACTGTCACCTGAGAGAGGCACTGCAAGTCAGAGACCACGAGATTCTCCCCCAAAAGAATAAGGCCTACTGTCATTTGTCATCGTGACTTTATGGTGACTATGGTGACCAGATCTCAGTCAGAACTAAGGGTGATGGGCAGCCACACAGCTGCAGGAGTGGGTGCCTAGACTCAAAGAACTCTGTTCCTCAAACAGAGAAGGAAGACTGATGCCAGATGCATGAATACCTGCCCATGTTGGAGGCGTGAATAATACTATCACACATTCCTATATATTTACTGACATGGTTTTTCATACATCCTTGAAATTCCCCTCTTGTGATGACTCGCTTTTTAAAGTTAGAGCAGGGGGCATGCTTGCTATGGAGTATCTGTAATATAATAGGTTCATCATTGAGACACTCTCTCAGAAAGAATACACTGGCAGGGTCATCTTATACATAAGACAAAGTGCTGAAAATGAAAAGAAAATGAGGATGGACGTTAGTACAGATTCAGTGCGTGGTAGACTACTTAAATGAAGACATCTTATGATGGAGAAACTAAACTGAGCTATGCATCTGAAATTCCTGATCCAAAAACCATCCTGTTAAGAATTTTAAACATCTACCATGGCTAATCTTGTCCTTCTCTCTTAATTTTCCACTAGAGTCAGTTCTTCTTCAGATACACATGTAGACTGTTTCTAAAAAGTAACTATGATTCTCCAGAATTACTAAACAAAGATGACTAGACAAGGGGGATTTTTTTTCTTTTCCCTCAACCTCTCAAATTAACAGATTCTAAGAAAAAGTGACAAAGCTAGTCATCCAGGAAAACATCAAATAAGAGAACGAAAAGAGAGAAAAAGAGGAAATAAATTATAAGATATGAGACAGGACAAATACGAGTAAAGGGTTTTAAAAACACCAAATTAAATGCATTATTATATAATGTCACTGCCACAGTTTGACCATGAAACCACAAACTACCACAGCCAACTTCCTTATCAAACTACCTTAAGCTTATTTAGGAAAGTCATACAAAAATAAATGCTATTATAAGTTTTAAGAACCAATTCCACAGCTACTAACTTGGAACTTGGTTAAACAGTGACAGATTAAAAATACATACAGCATAATTTCAGCTTTCCTGACAAGGAAAAAAATGCTTCAGAAACACCACAATTTAATTCTTTAAATTTTTAGAAACTTTTCTCTTCAGAAGTGGTAAAACACCACCCAATATATACAACTCCTCAAGATCACTGCTGATGAAAATCAATTAAAATAAACAGTTAAGACAGGCATTACAAGGCGGCGACTTTTTGGCTAAGTCTTCCAGCAAGAGTGTTTTTTGTGCAGTTCACAGTACTTGTTTACTCATTACTGCACAATACTTAGAAGTCAGGAGGACATTAGATTAAGGAAAATATTTTTAAAAATTAAAAAGCACCCCGAATTCTGGCTCCTCTATGAAAACCAAGAGATTGAGTGAGTGGGCCCACGTTTGTTCCCCTGTGGCAAAAACTGGCACCTGAGTTTTGCAGACCCTGATTTAAGGTACCAATATTTTCAGCCTTGGGTACTAACCTTTTCCTCGACGGCCCTTCTTCAAAATCTGAAGAACTAACATCGTTGCTAGTGGAGGACACTTGGGATGCATCGTCCTTCTCATTCTCTGACTGTTCTGATGCTGGTCCTAATCCCTTAGACTGGTCATTACCAAGGAGCCCTACAGGTGAGAAAAGGGGACAAACACTTAAATACATCACATCAGGAAGCAGCACTTTACCACAGTTAACCCTACGCAACGGCTGATGAAGACAGACAAGAATGTGGACAGAAGAGAACTTTAAGTACATATCCTTTTTGAATGGGTGGAGAAAAGTTAAACCTCATCCTATTTCAGACTCTTCAAGAAAGTGAAATGCCTGACAAGGAAACCATTTTAACAGTAGGAAATGCAAGCAGAAATTTGAAGTTGTAATGCTATAGGATTCATTTTAAAATACATAAACATCTTTTATGGCTGGGGATGGAAGGGAAGAAATAAGTATCAATTATCATCAAATCAAACTAGTTAATCTTAAAGTGCTAAATATTTACTCTAGAGACTCTGCAGTTCTTTTTTTTGGAGTAGCCAGCAGGAATAAGCACCTGCCACACAAGAAAATGCCTCATTACTTTGTAGACACATCCTAGATATGAACTGGAAATCCTATTAGAATGCTTTTCTTCAGAGTCATCCATTAGGTTAGATTATAACCAGATTTGCCTTTGATGGTCTCAAAGGATAAGGATTCTCTATGATTGCAGATCATAACTGAGAGAATCTTGACGCCCCTGGAGGTGCTTTTAGTAACCAAATCATGGAAAGGTTCTAGGAAAAAGGCTGTTGGCTAGAAGCTATCCACTAAATGACATGGACGTTTTTTAACAAGCAGTAAGGCCACACTAAGGAGAAACAGCTGAATAAGAGCCTCACCTTCTAGAGCTCAAACTCTCCTGTGCCAACATAGGTTCTACTAATAAGAAGCTTCCACTGACACAAGTGTCCATAGCAACTGGAGCCCCCTGGGCAAACCCTAGTCACCAGCTTCATAGGCAACCAGAGCTGGGCAGTGGCAGCAATGCTAACCTAGCATCAACAGTTACACAGTGTTTGACCTTGAATCAAAAAGTACAGGGCGGTCCCTTGGGTTTTGCTCTTCTAGCCCTTTCACCAATTTTGTGAACGCTTCATTTCCCTGTATCAAATCTCTTTTTGATTGAAGTGTTTCAAAAAGTGGCTCCTGTTAGTTGCAAAAAATATTATATAAGGTATTCTATATATTTGTTAAGAATTTTCTGAATGAATACAGTATACTGCAACAAATCCCTGGGACCTGGGCTGTTTAAGTAAGCATCTCCCCAGTTATCTATTTTGGTATCATTTCAGAGTATGAGTATGAGTAATAATATCAGGTTGGAAATCTAATACAATATAGTAAATAAATCTCATGGCTAGTCATTTAGATCACTTATCTGCATTAAAGCCACTTAAGGCAGCTTTAAGAGTCATGACTGCAATATCAAGATGAACACATATACAACTTCCCAAAGAAAAAGGAAATGTGGGAACTTTGCACTGTGAGGCACAAAAGAGATGTAACTGTATGGAAGTCTAAGAATCCAAGGATAAAAGTGTGGCCAACATTTCAGAGAGATCAGAGTCATGTCATCCATTACAGTAGCCACCGGGCACACATAACTACTGATGAGCACTTGGAACATGGCTACTGTAGATTTTAAAAAATGAATTTTTAGTCTTATCTAACATTGATTAAGTTAAAGACTAAATGTAATGTTATTAATAAGTTAATCCTAATGAATTAAAATTAAAAATTAGCTGGGTATGGTGGCACACGCCTACAGTCCAGCAACTTGGGAGGCTAAGTCAGAAGGATCTCCCGCGCCAGGAGGTCCAAAGTTGCACTGATCTGTGATCAGGCCACTGCAATTCAGCCTAGGCAACAGAGTGAGACCCTGACTCAAAAGGAAAAAAAATTAATTTCACCTACTTCTTCCAGTTTGAGTGTGACTCTAGAAAACTAAAATTACACCTGTAGTCAAAATAATATCTTTATTGATCGGCACTAAATTAGAGCACTTTAATAATGCCACCATGGGGGCTGGGAGGTGTCCCTTCCCCAATCAGTAGGATAATACCGACAATATTTAATCAAGATTAGAAATTGACCAAGGGACATAATATGTATCTTATTTGTATAAGGAGTAAAAGATAAAATGCCACACGTAGAAAGGATGAAATACTGAAAATAAAAATCTTGATTACAGAACCAGACTTAAAATTTAAAGAAACCAAAAAAAGATATACATAGTAAATATGTGCATGTTTGGTTGGGTTCTACTTGCTAAATAAAGCAGGGAAGGTAAAGGAAAAAAGGGAGGGATTCTGACTTCATCCATTCATTTACTGAACACCTACTGTACACCAGGGCACAGGGGATAGTGGCTTAATCAGAAGCTAAATTCTGAGAGGCCACAGACAAACACAGATCAGCTGTATATATCGCTCAGTGGTATGCACAGAAAAGAAACACTGCACATGTAGGGCAAGGAAAAGGGGGAGGGCAGTGAATATGAATCCCTGGAGCCAGTTAGCAAGACTGCAATACCCAAACAAGAATAGGAAAGCTGGAATTTGCAGAATGTCTAAAAACAAAAACAGGTGGTGAGGACGGAAGAAAACGACAAGGAGAAGAGGAGGTTGCTCGGAAGCTAAATTTGGATCAATGAGGAAGTAAGCAAGGATAAAGGCTGCCAGGTAATGACTAGGAAGAAATACCCCTCTATCCTTTGGTACATAACCAGAGCTTAAGAGTTTGCTGAATGAGTAAGCAGTGAATGTGTGAATAAATGGCTGAACAAATGATTTAGCAGTAGATTAATGTGGGAAAGACAAGTTTTTTGATGACAGCTTTGTCCTTGTAAATCCAACAACAACAACAACAACAAAATCTCAGTGGATTGTAAAGAGAGGTGGTTCTCAAACTTGACCATGCATCAGTCATCTGAGTCTCGCCCTCCATGTGTACCCTATTCTAACACATTCCCAGGTAATGCTATTGCTGCTTTGGCTGGTCTGGGGACCACATTTTGAGAACCACTATTACAGAGGAAGGCAGGGCCCCTGGCATTAAGAGAAGACCAGTTGCCCTAAGGCACTACAAAGCTGCAGGCAAGTATGAATTAGATCCCAGGGAACTGATTATGATTGTACAGTCTATCACAACAGAACTCAGTGAGACATCCACACCCAAAGTTGAGGCTGGACATTCAGCCACCTTTTATCAATAATTTTGTAAAGAGAAAGAAGCTTACTTACAAAATTTGTCACACAAAGTTATAAGTCAGCTAGTATGACAAACAGACTCAACAAAAGAACTGGCTGGGGGAAATGTGGCTTATAATACTCCCTTCCCTCCTGTCAACTGCCTAAGTACAAATTCAGGGAAACTACATGAAGAGATTTTACATGAAAAATACCTGAGAATATTAATTGACTTTATTTGAGCTCAGCGTAAGGCAAAACAGATGAGACTACTCTGATAACAAGGCACTCTGAGCTACGTCAACAGGAATAAAAAGTAGTGACCCCACTGTCCCAAACCCTCCAAACTAGTATTTTCAGCGAACTCCAAACATTCCCCCATTCCAAGGATTAACAATGAGTACCTCAACTAGAAGAGACATGGGTTGTCTGAATCAGATTTACTTTCCAGAGTCAGAAAATGGGACCCATACATAGGAAATTAATTGCCTATTTTACAAATTAAACGACCATGGCTTTCCATAGCCTTGGTGAGGGCAAAGGACTGACTCTGTTCTGCACATGCTAAAGTTTTTCAATTACAGTATTTCCATTCTGTGTATTTTGGCCCAGAAAATAAAATTACATCTATTTTTGACTTGTCTACATGGTTGGATACATTTAGGTTTTTTCTCTAACCCACTCCCTACATCTCCACTTTACTGGCTACCCTACCCCATTTCATTTTGAATGTTTTAATCCAAATTATACAGCCTGCCCAATCCAGGAGAGCCAGGTCAGCAAGACGGAATATGATGCCACAGGGCAGAAGAGCCATTATTAGAACATTAGCCAAGCTAATGTGCTGCCTTTTCTTTCCCCTGTCTAACAAAGCCCTGCCACCAATTGTTAAAATTATTATTTTTAGTCAATGAGGAATAATGAAATGGCATCCCCTCCTTCATACACTCAAACCGTTTTTATTTTTCCAAACCCCTCCCCCAACCCCCACCAACACAAACCTTTGTTGGGGAGAGGAGGTTAAACAGAGGAAATTGAATGAATGGCCCAAAGATTCAGTCTCTGCCATTAGCATTTGTTCTCCTCTATTAATATTCAGTAGGTTGAACTCAAATTAAGCCATGTCTATTGTCTTTCACAAAAGCAATAAATATGAGCTGAAAATTCCAAATCAACTGCAGTAAAGGCGGCTTGGGGACTGTGCCGGCAACCTCGCCAGTCACCGTCAGCTGACGGGAGCAGTGTGTCTGGGATCCAAGACTACTCAGCCACAAGGCAGTGCCCATTCGCACAGAGAACTCCAAAGAAATCGAATACAACAAAACCCTGCCATCAGCAGGTCTGCGCATTCAGGAGCTTTTCGCCCCATCTCCCAAATCAGCAAGAAATGAAAAGGCTTCCAAGGCCACGCAAGGCAACACAAAACTGGCTTCTTTGAGTCTGGAACAGCAGCAGCAAAGGGGAATGGGAATTCCTGTTGTTCTTCGAGATTGGAGATATTGTGCATATGACCACCTCCTTCTTGCCTTAACATGAAGGGGGCTGGGAAAACTGAAACACGAATTAGGCCAAACATTCCTTTAGCTGAAGAACTACTTCTGAGCAGTTGATGAGAACTAGATTTCAGAACACAAACATATAGATAGAATTCTTTTCTAACATCTGAAAAAATGGACTAGAGCACATCGTCCTTATAAATTTATGATGTTTCATACACAAAGAAGTTTCACCAGTCCTCTCTCATTAGCTACACACACACGCGCGCGCAACTGAGTACAAAACCACAAGAAAATCCAACGCCTCTATTCCACAAAAGCAATGGCAAAATAAGGGTTAAAAGGGAAGGAAGAACAAGGAGGGCTTTCAGGCTGTTCCAGGGCTTCTAAAACATCTGGAGCACACCAAACTCATTAGCATATTAGGGAGAGTCAACGTATTTAGCTTTGTTGAAGAAGAGATGCACAAAAGGTAATTCTGTATTATAGAGCCAATGCCGTCTGTCACCCTGTCACTCTGAGACAAGGTATCACATTACATATTAAACAGTCAAGCATCCAAAGAGCTTTCTTTCATTTTCAGCAGCAATTTCTCAGTGAGTGTGTGTTTGGAATACTTTTGACTTGATAGAAAAATTATAAAAGCAACCCCCTTGGTTGAGGTAGGGCCCTCTCTAAGGTAATCAGAATGCGTGGTTTGCCACCATTGCTGGTGAAAAATAAAGCATATGTTCACTAGAGTTTTGGAAGAAAAATTGGATTGTCTGCTTTTCAAGCAGGGTCGGCATTCTGATGTTGGGGAATATCTGCCTTGGGCCAGCTTGGCAGGGTCACTGTAAACACAGAGTTTAACCCCCATTGTACACACACAGATCAGCAGTGAAGCTTCCAATGGAGTACCAGGCTCCAGGGAGAGGGGTGACTGGGGCAGAGGATCTGCAGAGCCAGGCCCAGGCTCGGCCACTGATACGCTCACCACATCAACACACTGAGAACAAATGACAGTCATAAGGCAGGATATCAGTGGCATGCTTATGGTCAACGAGGTGCAAATGAAAGTGGTTTCAAACTTCAGCTTATGGAAAAAAATTATCTCCTTCCCTCATGAGACCAGCCCCTGATCCAACTAGGGGTCCCCTTTGTCTATTCTCAAATCAGCTATAAAGATTTCCCATTGTGGTCAAGAAAATGGAATCCGAAAATAAACCCATCCGATGACCCCTCAAAACAGTCTCAAGATATGGGGGGGGGGGGAGACGACACAGGTTTTTGCTAATTTAATCCTCTTCTTGAAAATATAAACATTGATTCATAGATCAACAATCCACAAGAGCTCTTACACCACCACCAGATTCTTTTCCCCACAACACACACTCTAAATCTTCTTTGCATGCCCCATTTTTTGAGAAAGAGTGTTAGATTAAAACCTGGCATAGTGAGCATTATCAACATGGTAATGTTGGGCCACCGGGTAGAGAAGGAAAATGTCTGACCCTGTGCATTGTATTCCATCAAGCAAATGACTACATTTCAGAAAGATGGGATCTGGGACCCCAGAAGACATTTCCTCATCTTGAGCCACAAAGAAACAAGCAGACATCTCTTATTTCCTCCCAGGAAAAGGCAACTAGATCACTGCTGATACTACTAAAATGGACACTCTTCTGGCTGCCTAGACCCTGAAGGAGTGAGCACTACCAAAAGACAAAGACCACCCCCTTCCCATATCCTGACCAAGAGTCACAAGGGGGAGAGAAAACACTCCTATTGAGAGGCTCCAACAAACACACAAATCAAAATAAACAAGGCTGACAGCTGAACTTTATTCAATATAAAATTTCTCAGTATGAAAAAGCCAAGATCCTTAGGAAGGATTTCTGAACTCACCCAGAAACTATTTAAACTCCAAAGATCACTACTGTGAACATAATGTACAGCTCATTTTGGCACAACCCCCTTATTTCTATGGGGCAAGGGTAGTCCTCCCTACCCTCTTCCCCTCTCCAGGCCACCTTCATTCTCAACAAGACTTTCCTAACAATCAGAAGTACACGACCTTGAATAGGGATCATGACTGAACTAGAAACACCCACAATGCTCTACAATGAGAAGTTCAATTCTGCAACCAATTGCCATGACCCTGCAGCCCAAGCCATAACTTCTGTAGGTCACTTCATCCCAACACCCTTCTTATTTCACAGTGAAACCCCTGAAACACAGACCTATCAGGCAACCTAGTTAGGAACGCCCACCACGCCTGAATCCTTGGAATCCCCTCAGATACGCAACTCAAGCTTCTACCAGCTAATGAAAAGTGTCTCACAGCACAGAAAGCACAGTGCTGACCACATCCAAGGTCAAAAGCTGCCATTCACATTCACAAGAAAAGTGATTCAAAGAAACAGTGGGTTCAGGCTGGTGAGCAACCATGAGCTGCAGAACAATGGCATCACTGCAGAGCGAGGGACCCAGAGTCACGTGAAGCAGAGGTAAACACAAGGGCATTTCTGAGAATTTTTTAAAGACAGATAAATAAGACCAGCATGTTTAAACCCTTGTGTTCAGGTACACTGACAGGCCAAAATTTGATTTTGCATCTCATGAAATGTATACTCCTCAAAGGGAGATTTCTACAGACATAGTATGTTCAGATAGCTAATGATATTCTACCTTTAGGGGTGTGTGTGTGGGGGTGTGTGTGTGTGTGTGTGTGTGTGTGTGTGTGTGTGTGTGTGTGTGTTTCAGTTTTTAAAGTTTCACATTATGATTACACCTACCCCACAAATGTAAGGTGCCAAACAAAATTGGCTTTCCAATTTACCAGGGCTCTCAAGCTCTCCAGAGGCAAGCAAAGCCAGGTTTACCTCCAACCAGCAAGCACCACAAAGTTGTTAGTTTATGTACTGATCTGTGGTGATAAATGGGCAGAGCACCACATACCTTGTGTCCTCACTGACATCATAATTTGTGAATGAGTAAACAACCACACCCTTTACCCCAAAACCTCTCTGGCTGCCTTTATTCCCTAAGATGATTAAAAAGAAATCCCACAGAAGTTCTAAGGTATGTTGTGTACGAAGCTTGACTGAGAGGGACAGCAGTTCCTCAGTTTCCTTATTACCTTACATATAAGCAAATCAATTGCCCACCTAACTTTTCCAGATGAATATATTAAGAGAAGATTATGTATTCTATTCAAAGTAAAGACAAAACCAAAAAACCTGCTGACAATAAGTTCAGAAAGGCCTACTGCCTTTCAGAACACCGTTCTTTCCAATACTGAAATACAATGAAAGAAGTACAGAAAGCAGAACTACTGGAATGTGGTCATGGAATCTGCAAGAATTTGAGGCACCTAAAATTGAAGGCTCCTAAAATTCATCAGTGTTTATAGACAGTAACACAAACACGGATTAACGCAAGAAATATGGGAGGAGAATCCAGAGCACTCAGAGTTTAAAGCTTGTAGGTCTTAACCCAGAATCATCTGAAGGCTCAGTCTCTTATTTACATGCCTCAGTTTCCTCCATCTTTCAAGGGAAGAAAACAGGTAGAGAAAGAAAAAAAATTCATGGAAATGAAAGCAAGCATGCTGTTTAAAGGAGACCAGAACTATGGTGACGATGAACTGATTAACTTTAATCAAACATCTATTTTTAAAAGCTAGGAAATGATCAAATAAATTGGCAATAAAATAAAGGGATCAGATATAGCAGGATGGCATTTGGTCCCCAGAGAAATGTCTACATTCATACGAGTCTGGTTAAAACTGCAGATTTGGCCAAAATGGTCAACAGAGCTTAATGCTTTAAGAGCGACATTCATTCTCTCTTGTAAATTTCCACAGTGCCTTTGCAGGAGCCACCATTGCCCCTAGGGAGGATATCAAAGCTAAAAGAATATTAATATTAAGCAAATCGCAATACTTTTTACATAGTTTCACATATACACATATAGCACCTTGCCATCCATAATGGATTTAATCAGGACCCCAGCAGGGAAACCCACAAAGGCCTATTCTCCAACAAAAGCCATACCAGCCTGAAACGAATCTAGAGCTATTTGGTTTTTCTTTTATTTATAGGAACAGACCTTCTATCCCAGGTTCCTCAAGATAAGCCACCAAAAACTGCACCTGACAGACCCGTGGAGCAGCCATCCTCAGAGCCGGATCATTGCAGAGAGACAGAGAGGAAGAAGGACAGAGGGAGGGAGGGAGGGAGGAAGAGCGCAGTGAGGCAGGCTCCGGAGCACTTGTCAACAATCCTCCCCTGTACGTAATAAGCAAGCGGCAGTGCAGATTCCGCGCGGCAATAGGACGGCCAGAACAGCAATGGGGCCGAGGGGGAGGGGAGGCAGCCAGGAGAGAAGGTTATTTATGTGCATGGGAGGGAATCGAACACCGAAGAGGAGGGGTCTCCGGCTGGCTCGCCCCCCACCCCGAGAAATTAAAATGAGAAAAAGGAATACAGCCACAGGCTTTTCAGCCTGCCATTTCCCCAACCTGCAATGCAGACAAATCCGAAGTATAGAATTTCTGACACATGGGGGGAGGGGGACATTCACAGTTTAATTGTGCACACTTTTGTGTCCCCGGCCGGTCAGATGCCCGCACAGCCCCCCTCAACACACCCCGCCCCCAAGGGCAGTGGGCTCCGGGGCACAGTTTCAATGGCATCCCCTTTTAATATCATAATCTGTGCCATTCAGCACTTGCCTTTTATTTATTTTTATTTGTTTTTTTGGCTGGGAAACCTGGGCAGCTCTCCAGACAGACTGCAGAAATCTCTTTCCACATGCTCCTCCTCCAGCCCGCCTCCCCCCTCCTCCCATTCCAGCTACCATGGAGCCTCATTACTTATGAAGTGACCGCATGGGCCACTGCTGCCCCCATGCCATAGCAGGGGTGCCCCTCCCCCGCCCTGCCCAGGCCCCTCCTCAAGGCACATAAATTGATCTAATCTAATCAAACAGAAGCTGTTTTCCCTCATTGTTTCTTGAGGATCTTTCACAGAACAGGCTCTGTGGCCTGGCAGCTGCTGAGAGGGGTGAAAAAGGCAGGAGTCCAACTGAGGGCTGGCCAGCTCCCTGGCCTCTGATAACTGGAACACACATCTCCACTCCCAGGTCCTAAGCTTTTTTGATTTTTAAAGGCTATTCTCTGGAAGCTTTTGAACTTCATCTGGCAATGATAATGTCCAAAACACGTGCTCTCAACACTATCCACACACTTCTCTTCATGCCCTTCCAAAGAGGGAAAAAGATGGTGGCCAAGGCCTCGGAGAGCCCACAAGACACTGCAAGTTTTCCTCAGACACAGACAAGGAAAGTGGAAACACGCTTTACTAATACTTTTAGTTTGTTGTTTTCCAGTTGGTGAGCCATCTAATCAGCCCCTTTTCCAGGCTCTAATACTTTATACACATTAACTTATTTACACCTAACAAAAACTCTGAAGGTAGATGTTACCTTTGCTCAGGAGTGAAATCACGTAGTTAGCAGGTGAGTATTCTTTCCACAACGGCCAACTCAGTAAACCCAGTGAGTATTCTTTCCACAACAGCCAACTCAGTAAACCCAGTGAGTATTCTTTCCACAACGGCCAACTCAGTAAACCCAGTGAGTATTCTTTACACAACGGCCAACTCCTGCTTCCTAAATCACCAGAATCCATCTCAGATATTTTGTAAGCAAATCTACCAAGTATGTATGTATGTATGTCTATATTTGGGGGAGAGGGTAGTATACACGAGGCATGGAACTAGGTAATGATCTTCTCTGATGTCTGCTTGATACCCATCACTTTAATCGGAGAATTGCACATAGTGCGTTATAGATACTCTACTACAATTCCCCCACTTTATAAATAAGGAACCTGCGGTTGTCAACAAAGATCACAGAGCAAGTTCCTGTGTCTCAACCTACAGGAGGCCATGCAAGAACCCTGTGACATTTGGGGACAGGGCTGTGCTAACTTCAAGATACAATCCCCTACAGAACATAAAGGTTTAGAAAAAAGTCCCTCTCCAGTCATGCCCAGAGAGCAGACCCTTATATAGTGCTTTCCAGTGCAGTGTGTCCTGTAATGGTGAACAAGTGTTTGGCAGGCATCCCACTGCGGCATAAGTCATACACAGTCAATTAAAGGACATTCAGGGGATGACTATTTGGCTTTTTTCCTCCTTTGGCTCCTTCACCAATCAAAAGCACCCAAAGCAGAGAATTGGAAATGATATGAGGTAGCTACTTGGATGTATGCTAATTATGAGGATGGGTTAGAAGGAAAGGTAAGTCTGGAGACATAAACAGCTGGCCACAAATGAAGTTTGAGAATTATACATTACATATAATTACTACTGGTTTTCCTGAACATATGAACATTCTAGCTCCTCACTCAAACACTGAGAGCATACACAAGCATCAGCAGCAAACATGATCTGCTTGTTTTTCTATCTCCACTGCTTCCTTGTCTTTGAATTAATTAAAAAGAAACAAGGCATTTACATTTTTTTTTAAAGGGGAGGGGTGCCCTAGGCTTGTTGACCAGCTGTCCCATGCCTGTAATCCCAGCACTTTGGCAGGCTGAGGCCAGAGAATTGCTTGAACCCAGGAGTTCAAGACCAGCATAAACAACACAGTGAGACCTTTTCTCTACAAAAAATCTAAAAACTAACTGAGCGTGGTGACATGTACCTGTGGTCTCAGCTACTCAGAAGGCTGAAGCTGAAGAATCTTCTGAGTCCAGGAGGTCAAGGCTACAGTGAACTGTGATTGTGCCACTGCACACCAGCCTGGGTAACAGGACTCCAATTCAAAAAGGAAG
>NW_007087323.1:136370-163766 GCF_000164805.1 Carlito syrichta | reverse complement strand
GGGGGGGGGGTGGAGAGGAAGGAAGACCCAACCATTATCACTATTTCCCGATCATGCAGGCAGAATTCCCTAAAATACTGTACATGAAGGTTAGTCCTGTGTGTCTGTTTGGGCCTGTGCCTGGTTGTTAGACCAGGAAGAAAAGTTAGGAACTCTTAGTCGCTAACACCAATACATTTTGGATTTTAGATAAAATGCTGGTCCCCTACTAAAGAAGAATTAGACTACTAGCACGCTCTGGAGGAAAAAAAAAACAACAACTGAGAACTAAGATTCAGTTTAGGAATAACAGCACAACTTTCAGCATTTAAATACGAAAAAGAGGAGGGGACAGAAGAATTGGGAAGAAAACTTCCTTTACTACATGTTAATATGATGAAGGCACCACCATCTAAGTTTCAATATTCATATATCTGAACAAGTCCCAAATCTTTTTTTTTTTTTTTCTTTTGAGTTGGAGGGTCTCATTCTGTCACGATCACACTCACCCTAGCCTCAACTTCCTGGGCTCAGACAATCCTCCCTCCCTCCTCAGCCTCTAGAGAAGCTGGACTACAGTCAGGCATCACCCCGTCCAGCTAATTTTTTAGTTGTTGTTGAGACAAGGTTTCACTATGCTGTCCATGCTGGTCTTGAACTTCTGGGGTCAAGTGATTCTCCTACCTCAGCCTCCCTAAGTGCTGGGATTACAGGTGTGAGGTACCATGTCCAGTCTCAAGTCCCAAATCTTGAATGAAGACTCCCTAATATTATCAGTCTCGTGCCCCAATTTTTTATAATTTGTAGTAGTATGAAAAACATCTGCAAATCCACAGCCAAATCCAGCTACTAAATATTACCTAAGTGCTCTTATTTTTTTAAAGTTATAGCACAAATACATGTACCTAAATAGCATATTGTTTCACTGTGCTTAAGAAATTTGAAAGAAAAAAAAGTATCATAATGTAGACCAGCCTGGGCAACAAAGCTGAAAAAGAATTATTTTTAAAAAAAAGAAAAAAAAAAAAAAAAAAACTGGGCTTGGTGGCTCAGCCCATAATCCCAGCACTTTGGGAGGCCAAGGCAAATGGATTGCCTGAGCCTGTGGGTTCGAGACCACCCCAGACAAATGAGCGAGACCACATCTCTACAATAAAAAAAAAAACAAAAAAAAAAGCCAGGTAGTTCCGGCTACTTGAAAGGCTGAGACAGAAGGATCGCCAGAGCCCAGGAGGTCAAGGCTGGGTTGGCCGTGAGTGTGCCACTGTACTCCAGTCTGGGCAACGGAGTGAGACATCGACTCAAAAAAAATTATCACAACGGAACCTGGATTTTTTTCCCAACCCTATCGCTACTTGAGTTACTAAGATCCATCCATAATTTTGCTTATACCTTTAGCCCATTTTCATCATTATACAATGGAATATGTATAATATTCCATCAACTAATGAATTGTGGATATTCCCACAATTAATTTTGATTCTCATATACAAGAACATCAAAAGGACTTCCAGTTTGTTGCTATAACTCTTAGGTTTGCTTTTTCTCTCAATGAGGTAGTTCCAGATCTCACTGTGTGCTGATTTTCCTGATTGGTTACATGAATAAAACAAGGCCTGATGGTTCTGAGGAACAGGCTCTTTAATTAATTGACAAAAGGACAGTATTAGATATCCAGATTTGATTAAGATGTTTAAATGACTCACTCTCTCAGTGTCACCAAAACCCTAGGTTGAGGTTTGCTCAGGTCATACATTTTTGAAACGCTAAGTATATCTCAAGGGCCTGTTGGAGTTGGCCCAACTCAGTGGTAATGAAATGTCTGTAGAATAGGTAGATGCTTGATTGTGAGGCTCTAGAGGTAAAAATCTGTCCTAAAGTGTCCTGGGGTTGAGGCAATAAAGAGGTGGATGGCAGCCATGTACCTGGCTAGCTGCACAGTTTCATTGGATATGAGATCCTTTCTGAAATTCTCTGAAGTAGCAATTTGAGTAGAGTCCCTTGTTTTCTCTTGTCTGGCAAATACTAGATAGAAGGTCTTTAAACATTTAGAGATTACAGTGATGACATTACTGGTATAAAATCAAAAGTTAACACCTGCATTGGAAACCAGTTTGCCATTGAGTTTATAAATTTGACTACTTTTGTATCCAAGGATTTCCGCCACTTTCACTCCTAAGTATCTAGGAGAAGCTGTGGTGCATGATTTCTAGAAGCTCCTTATAATCGTATAATTCATGCAGAATCTTCCTTCAAATGTGCTTCAATGTCTTGCTACCTATACAAGTTACTGCATGTCCAAGGTGGCACCTTGACATTTCAGTTCCATGCAACTTATAATGATTTCCAGAGAAATACTAATTACAAAAGAGGGGTAGTGTGAGTATGGATTGTAGTGTGTGTGAGTAAAAGAGAAGATGAGGTTGTAGAACCTGAGAATATCATACAGGAAACATAAGATTTTATGATCACACTGCATTAGCCATGTATTTGTGAAGATACTTCTATGTAATTTCAGCCATATTGCAAAGTATTGATCACATCATTTAAGTTGTGATAAAAGCCAATGGAGAAAGGTAATCCGATATGCCAATATTTGACTTTCAAAAACATTATTAATTATAAAGCAGCAGGGCAGTAATAATAAATATTACTTGTTGGAAATTTTATTTAAATAAAAGTTAATATACTGGCACTATACCAACCAGAATTAGGTACACACAAAACCTGGCTTGGACTCCTTCCAAGAGAGCTTGGTAATTTCTGAAGCACCAACAGCGCTGAACTGTGTAATGCACGTGGCTGGCCTCATAGCCAACGTGACTTCAAGGCCACACCGTACAATTACAAAATAATACCAATAATTAAAAGAATGCAGTAGGGTAACCTGATTTGGGTGACGTGAAACTAACTTACTTGCTAATGCTAACAAAATAGCACTACAGTTAAAGCAGATATTTAAATTGAGAAGCTACCATGACTGGACGCAGTGGCTCATGGCTATAGTTAGCACTTTGGGTGGCCGAAGTGAGACACTGCTTGAGCCCAGAGTTTGAGACCAGCCTGGACAACACTGTGAGACCTCATCTCTATTTTTAAAAAAAATTAGCCTTGCATGGTGATGCACACCTCTCCCAGCTACTTGGAAGGCTAAGGTGGGAGGAACTTCAGGCTACAACAAGCCATCATCACTGCACTCCAGCCTCAGGTACAGAGTGACACACACACACACACACACACACACACACACACACACACACACACACACACACACACACACACAATATGGTAACCCCTCCTTCTCCAGGGTTCAGCTTTTCAAGGTTTCAGTTACCCATGGTCAACCATGGTCTGAAAACATTAAACAGAAAATTCCCAAAACAAATTGTAAGTTTCCAATTGTGCACCATTTTGATTGCGTGCTAAACCCTAAAGCTACCCCACTCCCTCCTGTCCAGGCAATGTATAAACCCTATGTCCAGTGTATCTCACCGTATAGTATGTGTTATTTTCAGACATCCATTGCAGTCCTGAAATGTATACTCCATGGATAAGGGAAGGACTACTATATTCCACATGAGTTTCTTATTTAAAAAATACTGGTTTATTTGGTATGCACCTTGCACTAAAAACCTTAGTGGGTCATGGCACACACAGCTCACAAGAACAAGGTTGCCTAGTTCTAATCCTTATTAGCTGTGTGATCCTGAGGAGAATCACTAAAACTTCTCTTTCATAACAGTTTGTTTTTAATGACTGCAGGGCTTCTTTGGTTTAAATTCTATGTCCATTTCAAAAAAGTAGAAGAATTCTACAACAGTTTCCTGGGCCATGCAACAGACAGACTAGCAGTGCTTTTGGTGTCGAAACACTACATGAAGACATCAGGGTATTCATCCAGTTTAAGTACTGCATGTCTGGCAAATGACACATTGTCTTCATTATCTGACCTCTCAAGCTTCAATGCCTTTGCACATGCTGTTCCCTTTTCTGAAGTATTCTCTGCACTCTGCCTAGAAAGCTCCTGCTCCCCTTTCTGCCTGGCAGGTGCTATTCTTAACATAATTCCAAAGAAGGTAATGTTTACCTAATTGTCATGTTCCTTCTAGAAGATTTAGTCTTGCTCAAAACTGAGCACTGTGCCTGTAGAAAATAAGTGAAGCCAAATAAACACTGTTGAAAGTGCAAGGTGATCAAAACTAGGAATTCTTGGAAAGTAGAAGAACTAACTTTCAAATTTTCAGGTGAAATATAAACTTGATACTCAGATCTAGATATTTAACCTTTTTGTATATTTCAACTTTACAGTTTTTGTTTAGGAGCCGATTTTTTTTCTTCTGTAACTAAAACCGTCTGTGTCTTCCTCAAAATATATACCTTTTATTACCTGCTAACATAAACTCATTCTGTTACTAAAATGTCTAAATAATAATCCAAACTACCTAGAATCCTCCTGCTTTTATTTTGTAGTGGAATTATCCAAGTCCAAATGTACTAGTAATCATTGTTGATAATTTGGTGTATATTCTTGATGGTATTATGCCTAAAAGCTTCATCTACCACAGAGATGACAAGAAACAACTGAAATGCCCCAATAATAAATATGGAGTATCATGTACAGAGTTATTTCCAGTGGCAATCTTTATAATTGTTTGAAATCTTGGATTTTTTTGCAATAAAAATTTCCTTTAGTAATATAATACATTTTAAAAAATTATTTACAGGGTATCACAAGAAAACTGGCTATGACAACAGCACTGAAGTAGTAGCAAACCACAAAAGAATTAACTCAATGTAAATAAGACGCTATGTTAAACATTGTTTGCATGGAACGGATGAAAAACCTGGGTAGTATATGACAAAGGTAGACAGATAATTTTGAAATCAGCAGAAAATGCCTATGTTGTAATGAGGAATAATATCAATATAGTGGCTTGAATGCCATAGGCAAAAGTATTCTAAAATCGCCCCAAACGATGCCATTTGAATAAAGTATCATTATATTGTTCACTTTGTCAGAGCTGTCTGCATAACATACCATGAGGACAGCTGAAATAACATCTAGAAAGACTGACTGCCAAAAACAAAAGGCGAGAGCACAGGGATAAAAGAGAAGGATTTCACCACCACCCATGCTCATCCTGCTTCTGTAGTTGTGCTGTCTTAATTTGGTAGCCTCTATTCATGTACAGCTTTTTAGTTTTAAACTAAAATTAAACGAAATACAAAATTCAGTCTCTTAGTCACACCAGCCAGAATACAACGCTTCAAGAAGCACAGACAGCTAGTCACTCCCATCTAGGACAACACAGATACAGAACATCTTCATCATCGCAGAAGGTCCTACTGGGCGGCAATGACCTGCAGTGCTGATCATGCTGGTCACGACCCTGTCGCCACGTCGCAGGCAGCAGCAGTCTCTCCCTCTGCTGTCTTCTGTTCGTTATGCGCTTAGAACTCCCATCACCCCCAGAAACAGGGCAAGTCAGACAGAAGGTGATTCCCTTTCAGGGGGCAAATGCAGCAGCATGCTGACAAATCCCCTAGAATTCAACAGCAGATGGCTTGGGGTGGTAATCAGTCTAGCTTGTAGATGAGGGGAGAAAGGAACGCAGAGCTGAACTGTTAAAGAGCCTCAAGCTTCTTCAGAAAACTAAAAATGTAAGGAAAACTTTGTTAGCAAAGTAAGTGCCCCGAGGGGTGATATTTATGAGAAATAGTTTTAGGCCAGGCTCAGAGGTCAGCAATCATCAACTAAGGCTCCTGGACAAAGTGCCTCTTGAACTTATGCCAAGTTGTACTCACATTTTGCTGGCTCCAGGCTCCAGTCACACAGGCACCACTCTGCATTGCTTCCCTCACACAGCATAAGAGAGGGACAGTGGCCAAGGAAGGGACATCTCCTTCAGATGACCTTTCCCCTCCTTCCCTCCAAATTCCACAAAAGCACCCCAGTATTTCCCTGACCCAACAGTGCAATGGAGCCTCCAGGTGGGAGAAGAACATAAGAATGCCTCACACAAGGGATACCACTGGCTACTAAACAAAACCAAACGAGACAGACAAAAGATCCTAAGTGTTTTATTCTACATGAGGAGGAAGCTAGTGAAAGCAAGATTTGCTCACAGAAACACCCAGTTACTGGTAGAACTAGAATTATGATCCAGTGTCAGTGCTCATTCCAAAATATCAAATTTCTGATGCATTCAATATTGCTAGAGATGGCCAGAATCCAGAATTCTGGTTTAATATGATTTGACAGATTGATAAGTGAATGGTTGCATAACATAACCTCTATCACTTCTAAAAAACTGCTAAAAATAGGGCCTAAGAATTGTCTTTCATTGACCTCAATTGAGAGTTTGTCCCGTCAGAGGCTCTCCATAGTCATTTTCTCCCGCAGTCTGCCTCAGGCCTCTCCCCCCAACCCAGATGGCACAGATTCATCCTTCACATGCCACGTGCCAGCTCTGAAACCTTCTGCTAGGAATCCTCAGAGACTTCAGAATGAAACAACGAGCCCTTGCAGGCATAGGGTCCCAACACCTCTACAAACCTGACTCCTACTACTAAAGGGCAGCCCATACCAATACCATTGAGGGTGACCAGCTGGGGAAAACCAAAGAAGCATACCTTCCTTCTCGAAGGGTTGCAATACTCTCTCAAAGTCCTAGGATGAAGCCTAATTACAAGATCAAGAACCTAGGAAGGGGGCAAGTAAATTTTAATATTGTTCCTTAAGTGTACTGCTACAGCATTAATGAGACATAATCAGGTAAGAAGATCTACACAACCTGAAAAAGCACCCTGAGTTTTTACCTTCTGCAGAGCACTAAGGATTCTAAATAAATCAATTTCATTAGTCCAAAGAATATCAACTTTGAGGAAGAAAAATTATCGCACCCTTTTCAGAGATGGAAAACAACAGGAGCCAAACAGAATGGGGGTATTGAGATTATGTTTCTTTAAACCTTTGGGGTGGGACCATGGTGGCATCCTTTTATGGCGATATGATCCTCTAACAATTTCCACTAGGAGAGTTGGAGGACTGTGGTCTACTGGCCCCAGCTGGCAAGAGGGTAGACACCCAGCCATTCACTCCAGTAAATCTCTATCATCCCGCCTCCAGGGCCCTGATCTATCTTCATGTCTCCAGAGTCCTGAGCTTAGACCGCTACAATGGAGCCTGTCTTCAGTTTTACACATGGGAAGGCCCAGTTTGGGTTCGCAAAAATGCCTTCTTCAAAAGGATATAAAATATATAGATGTTCTGAGCTCTCTCTACAGTTCCCTATACCCACAGGAACAGGCAATTCCTTGGTCGGACAGCACTCAAGCTTATTTTTCACAGAGGGGCTAAAAAATTAGCCGCCAGCAGGGATCAGCAGCCTCCTCCCAGCCACTACCAAGAGCAGCCACTTGAGGGCAATCTTAACCTATTCCCTTGGAATTCTTCCATAAAGGAAGACCCCAGAAGACCAGAAGCACCAAGCATGGGCTGTACAATGTGGACAGAGCTAGAAAGGGCATCTTCACTTGACCTGAGTGCGCAGCAGTGGGGTTATGAGAAGATGAATGCATAAAGTAAGGAACTATGTGTCAACATCTCCCATGGGTTCTTCTCCATCTCCACAGATTTCTCCAGGGACCAGGTGGCAGTGACTACAGTTTCTGCAGTCAGACAGCTAAGTCAGGAGGAGGGGAAGCCTCACAGGCCCATGGTGCATTTACATTGGCCTTCTTGTCAACAGACTAAAATGCATGCTGCACAGAGAGCAAACAGGTTAGTAAATCCACAGCAAGTTCTTGGACCTCACTGCAGTACCTTGACCCTTGAAACAAAGGCGGGGGGGGGCATGCACATGTGTGCGCGCGCACACAATGAAAGAAGTTCACTTTCCTTAGAAGGTGGAACATCTTTTGAAGAAAGAATCCCTAGCACTTTCCTTCTTATATAAGTTTTCAAAGAAGAAAAAGCTATGTGTATCTCACAGAGAAAAGGCTTTGGTTGGGTGTGGTGGCTTACACCTGTAATCCCAGCACATGGCCATAGCAGGAGGATTGCTTGAGTCCAAGAATTAGGCAACAAGAGACCTAGTCTCTACAAAAAAAAAAAAAAAGAAAAGAAAAGAAAGAAAGACAAGAAAAAGAAAAAAATTACCCAGGCACGGTGTTATGTGCCTGTAGTCCCAGCTACTAAGGAGGCAGAGGTGGAAGGATCACCTGTGCACAGGAGGTCACGGCTGCAGTGAGCCATGATAGTGGCACTGCCCTCCAACCTAGGCAACAGAGCAAGATCCCCAACTCAAAAAGAAAAGTAGGTTCTCCAGTATAAAAGAGAAATTCACTGTAAGTTGTTTCATTTTACACTTATATTGTCAGTGGCAGAATGATGAACCAAGAGTTTTCTGAAACATCAAAATGAACGCTGGGGGTCTATGCTGTCATATTATCATAAAACAGTCCACTGTCTTAGCAGACATAATGATATGGTTCCCCACAGGGTTCAACCTCGCCCTGTGCAAAGGCTTCCTAACTCCTGGCTTCTCAATTTATAAAAAGGGTTCAGGCAGTGAGAGGAGAGTTTGCCAATATTTTCCTCAGAGGGATTCACAAAGTGCCAGCTGAGAGCCTTCCAGCTCACCCTTTAAAACTCTGTAACACTTTCCAACTGAGCAAACTGGAAAGGCCCTTTCAAATGACACTGGGAGCAAAGTAGTCTCAAGGAGGGTGAACTGCTGGGGAAGCCACTAGGGAAAAATTCACTCTAGATTCACTCTACAAGGAGCAAGATGCAAACTTTAAAAAGTATGGGTTCCTTCATGAATACCCAATCATTTAGGAAAGAAGAAGGGTGTCAGAAATAACAGAGCTAAATGGTTCCAAGACAGAGACCTTGGGCTGCCTTCATGCATCAGTCAGCAACATAACTTTGAGAGTCACGAAAAAGCAAAAGGAAAGTGCCACTTGAGACAGCACTAGAAGCTGGCCAGGGAGCATTCCCTGCCACCAAGAACGAAAGTGTCAAGCAAAACCAGGATGTCCACCTACCTACTGGGAGTAATCCAGGTGGGGGCGATGGAGGAGTGTGGGCTGCATAGGAAGAGGGCCTGTGTGCAGAAAGGGCTGAATCACCCATTAGATCCAAAGCATAAATGATACAAGAACATCAGTGACAGGTCAGGGAACACTATGGAAAGGGACAGGGTCTCAAGGCATGAACAGGGGGCACGAGCAGCCTTAATGCATGAGAGACATACTCTCCTTGAATGTCACCGGCAGGACATACATTTGGCCTCCCTGATTTATAGTCAAGGCTGAGCAGTTGCTGGCGACTGCTCTTCTTAACAAGCAGGTCCAACTTTGTAAAACAGCTCGTACTTTCATCACCATCACCACACCTCCCTGAATGAGAAAGCTGTTCTGTTTTATGGTCTTTGGGAAAGAAATTACAAAGAAGCTAACTCAGATTCTGCAGAAGCATCCTAAAGCCTACAGAGAAAGCTAGAGGACAAATGAGATTCGGCAGCAGGTGAGACTAAAACACTGGAAATTAAGTGGTTTACCGACTGCAGGATGATTTCCCAAAAGCATATCTAGTAACCCTCTTCTGGTTTTAAAGATATACCATGTAGGACTCTAAACATTTAATGTGGCTCAAGTAATAACAGGTTACTTCCAAAAGCTAAGTAAAGGCCCTCGAAATTCGAGAGAAATGGGATCTAAGAAAATCACAAGCACAGCAAAACTGCCCTGGTCCATAGTGGTAAATCTGATAGTAATTAAAGCTCTATAAATACACATGTGACAGAATTCAAAATATGAAATGGGCTGGATTTAGAAACACGAGGCCTTTCTCTGGCGGGCAACATACCATTTTACAACAATGAACACGGGCTACCAAATTCTACTCAAAAGAAAGTCACCTCCGGCTGAAGGCAGCCCTATCTGGCGACCTTGCAAGGGTCTTCCCTTTCAGAGTAAAAAATGGTTGGAAATTACTTATATCTCACAACAGGCAGATTAACAAATAGGATACCCTAATCCTCAAATGATTCCGTAATTTTTCCCTTAATAATCTCTGACTCAAGAAACATCCTTCCAAGTCCATGTAAACAGGCTTCTATCCTCTGAACCCCTGGGACCCCTTAGGCCACTCTTGCCCATTAGGGCTCCTATCATTCTCCCTACCCACAACAGCTCCCCTCACATGTGAATCACATGTTTCTCTCCTGGATGAAATTAGGGATTTGGATTAACTCATGCTGGTTCACAAAGCAGGCACTCAGTAAGTAAAATGCACTCAAGTAAGTAAAATACAAGTTTAATCCCATCCAATTGAGAGAAACAATGACTTCTCGAAAATCAAACAGTTCTTAAGGTTTCCTGACTGATCAGAAAACTGCTGGGTAGCATCTAAACACAAAAGAAAACATGTCACACATTTACATGGAAATTAACTTAATCTGCAATTAAAGTGAAATAAAAGTGTGGCCATCCCCAAGCCCTGCACAGTACTGGACTGTAGTGAACTGAATGTCTGTGCTCCTTCCAAATTTGTATGTTGAAACCCTAACTCACAATGCGACACTTTTTAAGATAAAGGGCCTCTGAGAAGTTGATGAGGGTTAAAGGAGGTCATAAGATTGAGGCCCTGATCTAACAGGGTGGAGTCCTTATAAGAAGAGGAAGAGACACCCTGAGAACCCAGTCAGGAGGCGGGCAACTCAACAGGCACCAGCACCTTGATTTTGGACTTGCAGGCTCCAGAACTGTGAGAGCTCAAAATTCCTACTGTATAAGCTTCTCAGTCTGGTATTTTGTCATGACCGCCTAAGCTGAATCATATATACACTTTCACCACAGCTGCAAGAAAATGATTAGCAATCCTGCCACACTGACAGAACAACAGGCAGATCATAGGCTACTCACAAGGACTCAGTCTAACTGAAAACACACTGTAGTAGCAAAGTATGTGACCTGTGGAAGTCTCCTCAGTGTGCCCACGGGGAAAGGCCAAACCTGAGAGCCCAGGAACAAAATTCTTAAAAGTAACACACCCAGACTGAGTACTGCTAACACTCATAGATTAAGAACAGTGATGGCTGAAGTACTCAGGACAAAGGTGACATTGAAGAGGATCAGAATGAAAAGCGCTCCAGAGTCCATCTGCTGGGCTCACAAACAGTACAGAGCCAAAACCACAATGCCAGTTTCAGAGACAGAGCCGGGCTCCAAGTATGTCACCACCATCTTTCCAAATGCAAGGTTCTTATTCAAACACTGTGAGGTACCTACGTAAACCACCACTTCAAGAACAGTTGGGGAAGACACGAGAAGTCTCTGACCTTCAGGCACTTTCAGCCCCCAACAGACACTTCTCTGGCATCTGGTACATTACAGGCTAACATCATAAACCTATGTATAAGTATAAATGCTCTTAAAAATAGAGATGGGGTGCTGATGAACCCCAAAACAAGCACCATACTTTTAAAGAAGTCAAATGAACTGGAAGGAGCAGGAGGAAACATGCTGAAGTGATGGGAAAGAACTTTATCTACACTGAAATATTAGTCACACGAGTGTATATGCACTTAGCAAAGCTCCACAAATTATATACTCAAGATACATGATTTTACAGGGTGTAAGGCTTTCCTCAACACACACACACACCATGATCTGGAATCAGAAATCCTGGATTCAAGTCCTAATTTGACTACTTTTTAGCTATGTGCTCTTATATGCAAACTGCTTCAAACCTGAGGCCCATTAAACTAACCCACAAATTATGATACCAAAAGTACAAGTATCAAATATTATGAGAATTAAGAAAAAAACTTATTTTTTGCTTTTTCTTAAAAAGTCCAACTTTAATTTAAACTACCAAGCAACATACCTTGTACCTAAACAGGCATTCAAAATGTGGTTCAGAGCAAGAGGATATAAGTCTGAACTAATTCCAAGAAACTTGATGATAACAAGATTTATAAGTATATCACAATTATGAATACACGTTCCCTCTGGCAACAGGAAACTGACATTTGGGACCCCGGGTATCACGGTATGAGCATTTCCAAAATGTAATATGGAGTCTTAGTTGGCAAACTCTCAATCTGCCAAATAGAGAGCAGTACCTCCACAGTGTGGCAATGAGGGGTGCTGGAGAGGGGGAGGTTGAGATGTGGATGGCACACAGGCGAGCCGTCTGCACACTCATTCACCCAGCACAGGCTTCAGAGAGCGCCCAGGCATTGAGGATAGAACAGCAGTCAACACACACAGGCTTCCTACCTCCTATCTACCCATGGACTCCTCTCCCAGGTGACATTACTTACTGTGTGATGAGTCCATCCTACTGAAGCAGATGTGATGAGCATGATGTACGCAGGGAAACAGGGCTGATCTCTCAGCACTGACAGAGGAGGCGGGCTGAGAGAACTGGAGGGGCAGTGGTGTCAAGCACAAAGTGACCCGAAAGAGGAGCACATTCACCTCCACAGGCACCTCCATTCTTAACACTCCATGAAATGCGTGCAAGTAGCCATGCCTACTAGGAAGTGTGGTGCCTCACTGTCACTTACATTGGATTTCTGGTTCCAATCAGGCTTCAGCATGATCCATTCTTTCCAGTTAAGCTTCTCAAGGCTCAGAGATCCTCATCTGTAAAACGATGAGTTTGACCTATATACCTCTAAAAAAGACTCTTCCGGCTCCAGCAATCCTTAATTTTGCACTCCACTCCTTTGGTGCCAGACCCTTACCAGTGGCTGAACAACTGAAACTTGCCATTACAGCCACTTCCCCAACTAGACTCGGGCACCAACACTTGCAATATTTATCTGCTGCTCTCCACCTATGCTACCACCACAACCTCTCTGAAGCCCCAGCTCTTGCTCAGAAAAGCTCCTGGATGTTTCAAGTCCCTTTGGTTAGGCTCACAGAAATGCAACTTTTCCTGTTGCTCCCAATAGTCCTGTGACATCTTTTGCCTTCCTGCAAGCCTCCTACAGTCACCCACATACCTGTACGATTTTTAAAGCATTTATCCTATGATATTTTATCCCGATTCACACATTTTTAAGTTGCACACAATTTTGTCATGGTCAAACATGAGAAAAAGATGGCTCACACTCATAATTGGAAGCATGTTTTTTAGTTCATTCCTACTGAGACATAAAATGATTGTGCATCTCTCAGTGACATCTTAGCTAGGATGAAATAAGTTGTTAGCACTCCTCTAAAATAAGTAACTTGAGTTCAGTTTTTATTACCCACAATGCCTCCTACCACAGCCCAGACTTCAATACTGACTGCGTGGAAGTTCGATGCAACAGTGCTAAGAGAAAAAGAGATCAAGCCTACTCAACTCTTCCTCTTTCCAGGACAGCTGTAGCTTTGCTTGAAAACAAAGAATAAATGTAAGTTGTTGTCAGCAAAAGTGTATTAGACCTTCACCTCACCCTGCTTTCTTTCACATGGAGTGTGTATGAGATCAGGGGGCACAGGAAAAGGAGAGAAAATGTCTCAGGGTCAGGACACCAGAGTGTTAGAGAAAACTCAACCTGAAAAAAGCTGCAGGTCCTGCCTTGAGAAGTATATACATTTAGCTGGTGCTTCCTACAACTTACAGAGGATAAGACTAGCACCAATATATACATCAGAACTTCTAGTTAACCACTTTCTTCAGATGGAGGGGAAACTGTTTCCTGTTTAAGTAGAAACTATCTTTAAAACAAGTGGACCCAAAAGCCTCAGGCCAAAAGCGGTAAAGGTGTCCCCTCTTTAGAGGGAAGGTAACCATAAACATAGGACATTCATTTCAAATATGGCTTCATATATAAATTCACATACATCAGACCATGTGCCCTGATCAAGCTTTCATTCTGAATCACAAGTCAGGTTTGTGGCCTTTGTGAACAATTAATTTGCATGAGTTGCGCCCTCTTTCCATAGACATCGGAATGTTTGAGAAATACAAAAGATTTTGAAGGGAGCTGGAAATTCTATTCCTTAAAAAAACTGGGGGTGGGATAGAGGAAGATGGGAGAGTGTGGGTGCCTGCGGAATGTTCCATATCTGTTCTTCCAACATTGGTCCTTGGCTACAAATGATCACAACCATAGCCAGAGAGTCCACTGTCCCTTCTGGGATTTCCAGCCTGCTGGATGGACAACAGCATTAAAAATACATACAAATCTCTAGCCTCAGAAACAGAGAAAGATAATGAATACATCTGTAAAGGAGGGTAACCAATCAGGAGTGGATTTTGTTTTTATTCCCTCTCACTTTCAATTCAATTACAAGTCATAATAAAGCCCAGAAATATTCTCATGTTGATAAATATCTACTCCCTTCCTAATTTACTCTCTCAAGAAAAAATTTCATTATCTCCTTCAAAAGAACCTACTACTTAAAAAAAAAATGTCCTACAGATTCTTGCTTTAGGAATCCTATCTTGACAGAGGTATCCAAAAGTACTTCTGTTTTTCTAAGTGATGGCTAACAGCATGGCAGCTCTAACCCAAAAAGTCTGGGTTTACATCCTGGCTCTGCCACCTAAAACAGCTGGGTAGGCAAATTGCTAATACATTCTTAGTGTATAGTTTCCTCACCCATAAAAGGTTTGTTCTGAAGATTACATGAGTAAAATACAGCTAACATTCTAGAACGATAACTGACAAATAGTGAGAACTCAATAAAAGTTAACCCTAACAACTACTGCCTAGAGAAGATTCTAGGGAAATGGATCCAGGCTCCCATAAATCTAGTCAAGAGTGTTTTGCTAGCCCAAAGGACTTACTGATCTGAGATGACATTTATAGGAAGCAAATGAAATTCAAATACAGCTAATAGAGCCCCTCTCTTACTGTGTAATTATGTGTACTCATTATTTACGTAGCATGTTATTGTTTAAATGTCCCTAATTTCGTCCCAGTGGGCCAAGGGCCCTCGAAAGAGTGGCCAGAGTCTCAGCTTCTGCCAGTCCTTTCCAAAGCTTTTGTCAATTTACTGCAGCCAGGAAAAGTAGCATTATCTACAGCACAAAGTAGACAGAAGGCTCACAATTCGCAAATCTTAGCACCACCTTGCACTTGAGCCCAACTATAACCAACAAGCTGTAATGATAGCTTCAATTCCTACACAGAAAATCCATGAGACTGTTGAAGAATCACATTTGCTATCGCTAGTAGGTCAAAATAATAATAATTCCTTGTCACTTTAAAACCACAAAAACAAGGTTGATGGTAGGCATGGATTTTATAGATTAAAAAAAAATGGAAGCCGGGCTCGGTGGCTCATCCTGTAATCCCGCCTCTTGGGAGGCTGAGGTGAGTGGATTGCCCGAGTCCGCGGGTTCGAGACCCGCCTGGGCAACTTGGTGAGACCTCATCTCTACAATAAATCAAAAAATTAGCTGGGTGTGGTAGCGTGCACCTGTAGTTCCAGCTACTTGGAAGGCTGACACACAAGGACCGCTGGAGCCCAGCAGGTCGAGGCTGCAGTGGCCGGGAGCAGCCACGGCACTCCAGTCTGGGCGACAGAGTGAGACTACAACTCACAAAAATAAAATGAAAAATAAAAAATAAAAAAATCTCTACCACCTGACAAATCCCTGTGATTTTTTTTTTTGAGTTACAGTCTCATTTTTTCATCCAGCCACCGTAGCCTCAACCTGCCGGGCTCAGGAAATCCTTCCATCTCACCCTTCCAAGTAGCTGGAATTACTACAGACATGCACCATCAAGCTCAGCTAATTTTTTTATTTATTGTAAAGACGAGGTCTCACCAAGTTGTCCAGGCTGATCTTGAACCCCTGGGCTCAGGAAATCAATCCTCTTGCCTCCACCTCCCAAAGTGCTGGGATTACAGGCATGAGCCACCATACTCAGTACAGCAATTAAAATGAAATTAGGGTAACCCCCTCGGGGGGCGCTCCCACTGTGGGAGTTTTCTGTCCTCTCAATAAATCCTGCTTTCTTTAAAAAAAATTTATTTTAGTTTCTGAAAAGGAATCTTAAGAGGGTTGGGAACCAGCCAAAATATATTTGTTTAAAAAAAAATGCATGACCGGGCTCAGTGGCTCAGCCTGTAATCCCGCGCTTTGGAAGGCTGAGGTGCGTGGATTGCCTGAGCCCGCAGGTTCGAGACCTGCCTGGGCAGCGAGACGTCATCTCTACAATAAATCAAAAAATTAGCTGGGCGTGGTAGCGCACGCCTGTAATTCCAGCTACTCAGAAGGCTGAGGCGGAAGGATCGCCGGAGTCCAGCAGGTCGAGGCTACGGTGGCCGGGAGCAGCCACTGCACTCCAGTCTGGGTGATAGAGTGAGACTCCAACTCAAAAAATAAAAATAAAAATAAAATTTTAAAAACTACACGACTGGCCAGACAAGGTAGCAACATAGTGAGACCTCATCTCTACAAAAAAATGCAAAAATTGGCCGGGCATGGTAGGAAATGCCTGTATTCCTAGGTACACGGGAGCCTGAGGCAGGAGAATGGACACAGTCCAAGAGGTCACATCTGTGGTGGGTGAGCAGTGATTGTGCCACCGCACTCCAACCTCGGTGACAGAACGAGACCCTGGCTCAAAAAAACACCTCAAGGGATCTACAAAAGCACACACACACACAAACACACACACGAGAAAACACAGTCTACAGTTACAATTACCCCTGTGCCCAACCTCACCAGCCCAAAAGTCTTGGTGGGTTGTTCTTGGCTGTCTCAGCTTTCTCTGGATCACACCTGAGCAGATATCGGGGTAAGTGCACCTACAGACGAGGAGTCATCCCCATGAACTCCTGTGCCTGCCAGTACCTCCCCCAAACAAGTAAACATATTTTAACCGGTCAGCTGCCTCTGATTCAGAAAATGCTCAGGTTCTGAAGCAAAATTGTTAGAGAAATCCAGTATGCAGAGTATCAAAAAGGTGGCCTTGGATTGCTGCCTGCATAAACACCAACACAGACCAGAAAATGCCATATTCACAGCAATTTCAAACAACCAAAAAAGAAGCCTTGGTGTCTCTGTACCTTTTAAAGACTTTAAAATCTGTATCTAGACCAAAAGCAAACTACCATGACAAAAACTAGCCTTTCATTATGAAAGTGATGCCAGAATTATTGAAAGTCTTTAGTGATCCCAATAGAGACGTCTTTGCCAACTAAGAATTTCTCCTCAGCACCGACAAGCCCTCGACTGTGCCAAAGTTAAAGCTGCAATTGGCCCACTGGCTGGCAGCACTGGTTGCTTCTTGAATGACTAACTTAAGTGTGTGCTAGTTGACTCAAATTCAACCTTTATTAAATCCTCCGCACCTGGCTAATTTCTTGTCCTTAAAAGCAATGTTTCCCAGTTAAGAAAAGGGTGTTTTTGTTTTTGTGTTAGCAATTCAAAGAAACACTAAGGAATGGCCGCTCCTAACAGCAACTACAAGAAAATCACAACTGTAAAATCTCAAACTAGAGTGGCTACTGCTCATTCCAACTCTAGGATGCAATGCTGTTCTCTTTCATCACCACCCCCCCGAATGTAATCAAGCAAAAACACTATGCTCCGTGTGAAACAGTGACAATAAACAAGAACAATTACATCAAACGTCCTCTAAACAGACGTGGGGTTTAGAGTTTACAGTATTACAAGCAATGAGTGAATAGAAGACCCACATAAGAAGGCAGAGTACCCTTTAGGAAAACAGCTATGGGGTCCACATTGTGTATGTATATGCACATAGATTCCACAACTTACTTTGTTTTCTGTGAATGAATGAATCAACGTGGGCCTTTCCCATACACGTTGCCTCCGATCTGTTGGGGGACACACACATGACTGCGCCACTATGGCCTTCATGGTTGACCTCCAAAGCCAAGTCACCCATAAGAAAGAAAATCCAGGGAGGTAGGGGGAGCCTCTTGTTTCAAGTCACGCAATAGTGAGAAAAGAGAGCACAACTGGGGTGAAAGGCAAAGTTCAAGGAGGTCATCTCAGAAAATGCTGCTGTGGCTCTGCGGAAACACAGCAGCAACAGGTCCTGCCTGAAAGCACTAGTCCCACCAAGAGGCTGTCAGTCAATGCAACTAACAACTACACAGGCAGGTAACAAAGTGGGAGCCACTGTGAACCTGTCTTTCCACACCCTGGCAAACCGTCGAGCACCCCAGGTGTCATGACTCTCCTACAACCAAGCCAAGGGTCTCAAAGATACAGAACCTCCTCTTTCTCACCTTCTTGCCCCAAGCAAGTATAAACCAGAATATAATCAATTCATTCGCATGAAACCATGATCCAAACAGAAGAATAAGTGCATGAGAGATTATGGAATGTCACCACATTCCCATAAGATAAATGGTTTTTGTTGGATAACTCCATCTGAATCATATGGACCCCATTAAGAAGAGACACAAGAGCCGGGCTCGATGGCTCAGCCTGTAATCCCAGCACTTTGGGAGGCTGAGGCGAGTGGATTGCCTGAGCTGGCAGGTTCAAGACCCGCCTGGGCAACTTGGAGAGACCTCATCTCTACAATAAATCAAAAATCAGTTGGGTATGGTAGCTAGCACGCCTGTAGTTCCAGCTGCTTGGAAGGCTGAGGCGGAAGGATCGCCGGAGCCCAGCAGGTCGAGGCTGCGGTGGCCGGGAGCGGCCACTGCACTCCAGTCTGGGCGACAGAGTGAGACTCCAACTCAAAACAAAAAAAAAAAAAGAAGAGACACAAGAAGAAACCCAAATAGGAGCAAGTTTCCTTTCAGGCTGCAAGGAGCCATCTGATACCCACCGAGGAAGCAGCACACTTCAGGAGGAGCAGGAATTCGCAGCCACTGCATTCCTGGTTCCCTGAAGCAACCTGCCCAGCCTGATCGCCAAGGAAGGAAGCAGGTATTAGAAGGCTGTGGGCCAGAGAGCAGGAAGGGCAGCAGGAATGTAGAGTGGGGCTATTTCCTATACAAACTGGGGACAAGAACTAAGGACTCCACATTTCAGCACAATCATCAAAGGGTTGTGCTCACATCCTGGGGCAGACAAGGCAGATACCCACAGAAAAACCGTAAGACAGGCTCCATGTTCAATGCAAGCCCTAGGGAACAGACTAAGGCATTTGTCCAATATATTCTGCAGTCCATAAAGATCCATAAAAATAAATCTACAAACCGAGCAGTTAGTCCAGAGTGCTTATTCACACAGCCTACAGACTGTCCTTGCATGCCAAAACTCAGCAGCACAAGTCACCAGATCACAGCCAGTTCAAAAACAAGGCTATGCCCTGAGATATCATATATTCCAACAAGAGTCGACTCACCATTCACTGTTTTCAGGCTCCCAGCAATGCCTTCCCCATGCTGCCGCTTCTGGGCATTCTTGAACTCCTTCAGAGACAAATAAAGGACTTTACGTACCACCCTTTCTTCTGACCACGGAATCCCATCACTGTCGTCCTGGAGAAATAGAGAGAGAAAGGGGAGAAGGAAAGTTAGTGAAAAGAGCACAAGCAAGCATACAGGGTTAGAATAATTTTTTTTTTTTAATTTCAAAACAAATATTAGGTGACCTAGACCCAGTTCTGGAGGTCAGGCTTACGACATAAGGTAAAAAAGGACAACACCGGCCTTACTGGACAGACCTCAAGCAAAAACTCATCTACAGACCATTTTAAAAAGAAACATACAACCAGCTCACTTCTTTATACACCCCAACCAAAATACATTCATTATCTAGCAATACCACAGTTTTATATTCCTGACAAAACTCACAAGAGGAGTTATTAAACTCACAACCAGAGGTGTAATGGACAATTTTACTGGATTTTTTTAAAGGTAATATCACAATGTATCCTGCGTTACAAATATGCACAGCACTCTTTCGGAAAATTTGTTGTCAGCATTGGAAGTTGAGAGAATACAGCAAATATAGAGGCTGCCTTCAAGGAATTTACAATTCAGTCAAAAGAAATGGCATTGGCCCTTAAGTAAATAAGTGACAGCCAGATGCTGGTGGTTCATGTCTGTAATCCCAGCACTTTGGGAGGCGGAGGCGAGAGGATTGCCTGAGCCCAGGAGTTCGAGACCAGCCTGAGCAACTTGGCAAGATCTCATCTCTACAATAAATCCAAAAAGTAGCCGGGCATTGTGGTGCACATACTACATGGAAGGCTGAGGAAGAAATATCACCTGAGTCTAGCAGGTCGAGGCTGCGGTGGCCCTGAGCATGCCACTGCACTCCACCCTGGGTGACAGTGAGACTCCAGCTCAAAAAACAAAAATGAAAAAAGCAAATACATGACAAAAAGGGAGAGATCACTGCAGAAGAAGGCGATGGACCTTGATAGAGTTCAGATGTTAATTTAAGAAGGACTTACAGCCGGGCTTGGTGGCTCAGCCTGCAATCTCGCGCCTTGGGAGGCTGAGGTGAGTGGATTGCCTGAGCCTGTGGGTTCGAGACCCGCCTGGGCAACTTGGCAAGACCTCGTCTCTACAATAAATCAAAAAATTAGCCGGGCGTGGTAGCGTGCGCCTGTACTTCCAGTTGCTTGGAAGGCTGAGGCGGAAGGATCGCCGGAGCCCAGCAGGTCGAGGCTGCGGTGGCCGGGAGTGGGCACAGCACTCCAGGCTGGGTGACAGAGTGAGACTCCAACTCAAAAAAAAAAAAGAAGGACTTACATTCATAGGCCTACTTTAAGACACACATTTTAGAGATCAAAGATATCCTGAGACTTAAAATAATAAGGAAAACATTAATATCCTGGATAAATATCAGGATTCTGGATATTCAGGTTCCATTTGTTCAAGCACAAGGCTGAACATCTTCAAGAACTCATGGACAATCTGGTGTTCTTTTACCAGATTACGAAGAAGAATTGGATTTTACTCCCTGCCACTAATAGATCCTATAAAACCTCCACGGGACTCTGAGAAGGCTAAATGATCTGAGGTCTTTTCCAGCTCTTAAATTCCTAAACTCTGCATAAACACAAACTACATCTCAGAAATCCAACCACACAGAGACTCTAAGCCCTAAATAACTTAAGCTGCACTCTTGTTAAGCTTCAAGGATTTCCTAGAATGAGAGTGATTCTCCATCTTCTACAATAAGGGGGAAGAAAGAAAGGCCTGAGGAAGGAGAGCTAGGATTTCCACCTTCCTCTAGACATCCTTCACTCCCACAGGCCTGCCAAGCGGAGATTTCCGTTTCCCAGGCAGCACCTCTAGAGGAAGAAGGAACAACCTGTCTTCCAGCTCACTCTCCTGAGTTCCAAGACACCCAAAGATCAGAGTGGGGGTCAGGGTTCAGACACGCAGGCTTAGAGAAGCCAGCAAACTTTGTTTCAACCTGGCAAGAGGAACACAAACAATTTCTAACCTGCTACTGGGTGCAAGTCACTAAGAATTTCCCATCACGTGATTAAAAAGCAGAAAAATGCAGCATGGTGGTCAGATCCCAACTGAGGAGCCCAAGTAAGAAACCTGAGCGAAATGCTGCTAATTTGGCTACACAACACATGAAAAGTGTGATGCAGCTAAAAAGTATTTTTACAGCAACTCCTTTGAGTTTGCAGGAAAGCTCCCCTAGCGTATTAGCTGCCACCAAACGACAGTGTTTACCTGCAGGAGGAGTTAATGTTTCTTAGGCAGCCCCAGTTTATTCAAGGCTATCAGGCAAAACTCTCATCACCACCAGGTTCCTATGCTCATCTCTTGCATTTCCACAATAAACAATGACATGAGATTATAAACTATGATTTCCTACATGTACACAGTTTATAAATTACAAAGCCCCAAAATAGCTTTCAATGTAAAACTCCCATGACGATTTACTGCATCCTGTGCCGGCTGGTGCCTTCATCCTGACTTCAGGCTCTAGATGAGAGAATTATATATACGTACAACTAATGTCTAATTAAAACATAAACCATGTGAGATGAAAACGCCTGCAAAGGAAGCACATTTAAGGTTCAGTTACTCGCACAACCAGCTTCATTACAACCATAAAGTACTTTAAATACAGGAGAAGCAAATCCACGGCATAGATTATGGGGTTTCATATGCTAGATATTAAAACACACACATGTGTACGCACGCTTTTGTAATCTGCAGTGCTGGTCAAATTTTGTCACCTCTCTCAATGCTAACACAAGACTCAGACCTAGCAGATAAAAAGCTGACTCTGTGCTGTCCCAAAAGACAGACCAGTATGTAATAATTCCAAATATTCCAAATTAAACTGCCTTTCTGAAATGCAAATGCAACTAAAACAAAAATAACTAAGTGAGACTTAATTAAACTAAAAAAGAAATAACCAACAGAGCAAATAGGCAATCTATAGAATGGGAGAAGATATTCACAAACTGTATACCTGACGAAGGACTAACATCCAGAATCTACAAATAACCTAAACCAATCAGCAAGAAAAGGGCAAACAACCCCTTTAAAAAGTGGGCAAATGACAAGAACAGATATCTTTCAAAAGAAGATACACAAACAGCAAACAAACATATGAAAAAATGTTCAGCATCACTCATCATCAGGGATATGCAAATTAAAACCACAGTGAAATACCACCTTACACCATTTTACATGTCCATTATTAAAAGATTTTAAAAACAATAGATGCTGCCATGGATGTGGAGAAGAGGAACACATACACTGTTGGTGGGAGTGTAAATTAGTACAACCCCTATGGAAAGCAGTATGGAGAAGACTACTCAAAGAACTAAAAGTAGGTTTACCATCTGATCCAGCCATCCCACCACCAAGTATCTGCCCTAAAGAACAGAGGTCACTATATAACCAAGACACCTGCACCTGCATGTTCATCCCAGCACAATTCACAATTGGAATTAACCTAAATGCCCATCATCTGATCAGTGAATGATGAAAATGTGGTATATATACATCATGGAATTCTACACAGCCATAAAAAAGAATGAAATCATGTCCTTTGCAGTAAGGTGAATGGAGTTGGGGCAGAATTCAGAAACTAACTATGGGGCACAGTGTTCACTACTGGAAATGGATCGCCTGAGACCCAATCCTCACCACTACGTAATACATCTATGTAACAAACACGCATTTGTACCTCCTTCACCTAAAAATTTTTTTTAATGTTTTCAGCTGGATTACTGTTCTGATATACTATAAGACACCACCAAAAGTTCTTATAATGTGTCTCAAGACACGGACCCATTAAAGACTGCTGCTGTCCATTGATAGGCAACACTTCAGTAAGATGGATCATCAAATCTCCTCAGAGAACTCAAGTACTTTACTGCAAGAAAACAGAGACATTAAAGCTTACAGACCAGGTGCTACGCAGAAGATATCACTTGGAGTCACATGGAAAGACACTAAAAAGTGATAATGACTGCATTTTGTATTAATAGTAAACATGTACTGGGCACTGTTTGCTAGGCATTGTGCACAGGATTTACCTGCATTCTCTGTTCAGCCTCCCTTTACAATAAGGTCCACACCACTACTTTCTCCGTTAATTAATTATGAAACTCTTTTAGCTATTTCTTAGAGTGCCATGCCCAAAGGTGATACAGTTAGATAGAAACAAGAGCTGGCATAGGTTCAAGGCAGATGCCAGATCGGAAAGTGAAATTTCAAAACTCAGAAATCTGTTAGTAATGAGAAAACATTAAATGTGTAACTCACACTGACTCTTAAGTGAAAGCAAAATTGCAATTACTAATTTGTAGAGACTGAATGTAAACAATACACAAAAATAAAAACACTACTAGTAAAGGGGTGAGGAGAGAAGTAGTTTTCTATTCCTGATCTCTACAAATTCTCCTTATGAAATCGGTGCATGCCTTGGTTTCGATTATGGCTTCCAATTCAGGTCACCTTGATTTTGGAGAAAAAAACAAGAAAGAGGTTAGAGAGAACCCCACTTCTGAACAACTTAAACACCATTTTCTAACAATTACAACTGTTTAAAAATGAGAGTGTTCAATAGAGAATGGTTAAATCTCTATCACTTGCAGGCAAACTGCTTAAGGGACTTATGCATCACAGGTGGAGTGGTCAAACCATCCAAACCGAGGGATGGGGATGATGGGGAGACAACTTGTAGAAACTGGGTTATGGGGCAACGGTTTAGTAGGCCCCTTCCAGCGGATATGAATTCATTTCAATAAAAACAAAGCACCTTAAGCACATCCATCACCAAACAAAAATAAAGACAATACAAGAAATAGTAAAGAAAGATATAGCAAGATTGACATGTGATAGACATCTCAGTTTTAAGATGAAAATCAGACACTCCCATTAATGTTTTAAATAACAACCTGCCGTGGCTCAGCCTGTAATCCCAGTACTTTGGGAAGCCAAGGCAAGAGGACTGCCTGAGCCTGCGGGTTCGAGATCCACCTAGGGAACTTGATGAGATTTCGTCTCTACAATAAATCAAAAACCAGCTGGTTGTGGTAGCATGCGCGTGTCGTTCCGGCTACTTGGAAGGCTGAGGAAGGATCGCAGGAGTCCAGAAGGTCGAGGCTGCGGTGGTCAGGAGCGTGCCACTGCACTCCAGCCTGGGCGACAGCGTGAGACTCCAACTCAAAAAAATAAATAAATAAAATAACAACTTGCTGATAAAGGACACAGGACGGAAGATAGTGAGCCAGGCACAGATAGAGAAGGCATCATGTTCCACAAAAACCAGTCCTGCTTCCACTTACACAGCAATCCAAAAGCTTTGTGCCTTTAGTAACTAGAACAAAAATGCTGAAGTGAAAAGCCTGCCTTCAAATGATAGGGATGTGGAAATTGGGAGTCAAGGAGCACTAGGGGCCACATATCTGAGGGACATCTCCTCTTTATTAAAACTTAAGCAAGCCTCTTTATTAAAACGTAAGCTAAGACAAAGCCACTGGATGAGTTACCAAAACAATCATCTGCATATATTCTATTCTTATCCACCTTGCCAAAACTCTGCGGGTGGAGGGATGTAACTAACTACTTTTAAAAACAAAAGAAAGCACAGTTCTTAATCCCAATGCCCAATGGACCAATATGAAACGCCATCTCATGGAACTGAGGATGATATAGGTCTGAGCAACAGTTGCTCAGAGATGAATATCAATTATGAAAAAAAAAAAATTGAAAGACTAGGCCCTGGACAAGGAAAGAACTGACGGCCATTTCCCCCTCCCAGGGACAAATGACTGGAAACCTGTAAATGAAAGCCTTTTATTTTTTAGAAGAACAAGTTTCTCATGTAACTGATTAAATCACCTACTTAAAACAATTGTGGCTGTCTGATAATGCCCGCCTGTACCAGCAACAGTTTGAAGAGAGAACAATGAATGAATCCAATAAAAAATGGTTAGGGTTGTTGATTCTTGGCATGGATTAAATATAAACAAAGATGGAGAGGCTCTGAAAAAAAATGAGAGAGGTACAAATTCGACTTAATCTAAAACCACCATTTCTTCCCTTTTAAGGAAACAGTAAAAATCATTTCTAATCTATTTTTTAAATTACAAAAAAATGGTCCAAATGTCAATTTCTTCCCTTTTAAGGAAATAGTAATAATCATTTCTAATCTACTTTTTAAATTAAAAAAAAATGGTCCAAATGTCAATGGTCAAACAAAGTGAAACTGGGTAATATTCACACAAAGAAATAAGAAACATCCTAAGAAAAACAATCTATTTACTAAACTTGTGAATGATGCTCCCTCGACTTGGTTTTAAATTAAAAGCACTCCAAGCAGCAAATTTCCTCACACAGAAATGCTTCCTGGGTTAAAGGAAATGGCCTGAAAATGCTTGTGCGAGGAAGAGTTTTCTTCTTCCAAACTCCCATGAAATAATGCGTACTTATCTTTGATTACTGCCTATTAAAAAAAAAAAAAAGCTACAGCTGAAATTGGATTAAGAACTTCTGCTGAAAACGATTTATTGCATAACACAACTCTGACAGCCTGAATCTCCGGCCACCAACTGAGCCTTTATAAAAATCTGCTGGGCAGCTGCCAAGTCAGCTCTTTTGCGTCTGAGCTTGTCAGACATTCACCGTCGTCAAGGCAGCAGCATGGCAGCAAGACACCCGCACGTTCATGGTTAAAGGGTGCAATCAGGGAACAGAGCAGCCAGGGCCACGCAACATGGCATTAAACCCTCCTGCAGTGTGGATCTGACAGTTTGCTTTTTCAACGTAATCAAAAAACACCCAAGAACTACAGCAGGATTATCTCCAAGAATCCAACAGAAATCTGGATTGTCAATCTACTTTCAGTGGAGGAAATGGGGGGAAAAATAATGTCAGATTACAAATAAGTTCTTGACCGACCGGTGTTGTCAACAAACAAACCAGAATGAAGGACAAGGCAGTTCAGTAACAACTATGCTAACAGACAACTATACAACTTCACTTTGTAAATAAATTACTAACCCATACATTCCCAAAGGAGGAATTTTAACTGATTTGGATCTTTCCACCATTAAAGCCTTTATATGCTCATAGGAGTAACCTCCAAATGCCCCCAAGTGCCATATGCTAATCTGTACTGTCCAGTATGGTAGTCACTAGTCACATGTGGGTACGGGTAATCAATGCAATTAAAATTTAACATTAAGTTCTGTAAGTCTTATTGGTCACATCTTTTGGTTTGTTTGCTTTGAGTTGGAGTCTTATCTTGTTTCCCAGAATGGAGTTCAGCAGCATATTCATGGCTACCATAGCTTCAACCCGCAGGACTCAGGCAATCCTTCCTTCCACCTCACCCTCCCTTCCAAAGCTGGAACTACAGGCGCATACCACCATACTCAGCTAATTTTTTTATTTATCACAGAGAGGAGGTCTCACCAAGTTGCCCAGGCTGGTCTCAAACCCCTACCTGGGCTCAGGAAATCCTCTGTCTCCACCTCCCAAAATGATGGCATTATAGGTGTGAGTCACTGAGTCCAGCTCACTGGTCACATTTCAAGTGCTCGACACCCACATACACCACACATGCCTCAATGGACAACAGAACTACAGAATGTTTCCATTATCACAAGTAGTTTTTGGACAGCACTTTTCTGGAGCATAGATTTGCATTAAATTGGACAGGTTTTCAAATTGACATTGTGTGTTACATGATAATGCATTTTACTATAGCTGTAAGAGTCTTCAAAATATGTGCCTTATGCTCTATTCTACTTGGCAGGAAAAACTGTGGGAGATAAGAAACCATTCACAAGAAAATCAGAGTCTAAAGCAGGCAAGAACTACTGAGATTGCAGACGGTCAAATGACTCTCCTGAAAGTGGTCCTCTGGATTTTGCAGGGAATGGATAATGTTTTATAGATGAAGTTTAAGTCAGTCTACAAAGTCTTGACGATACTGCTTTCCTATGCCTTCAAATCCTTTTATAAGGAATCTACTACAAAATAAAACCTCCAGGATTAAGGTCAGACAAACCCCCCCCACCC
>NW_007087323.1:79920-136350 GCF_000164805.1 Carlito syrichta | reverse complement strand
CCCCCCCCCCCCACCCCCCCCTCCACATACCAACAGGGTGGCTCAAATCAGCTTGATTCATTGCTGCCCTCCTCCTAGGAGGGCCAGTTAAGATTATGGGCCTGGGAGTCATGCCGAGGGTTGGTGCAAGCTTTACATGTCTGTTTCTTCCACTGGGCCTTAGGACAGTACTAGGGTCATTTTATGAGCTCAGTCAATACCTCACTGACTTGCTGGCTTTTCTGGCTCGGCAGTTACCCCCAGCCAGGAAATAAACAGAAGTGTATACACACTGCCAGGGAACTGGTTATCTGGTCATGTTATATTATAAACCACTAGTTTATTCTTGTCCATCTTATGCAAATTTTCAAACTATTTGTAAGTTTACAAGTAAACTCTGTCCTTGAATTCAACATAAATTGACATTTGCTTTATTTTTCCAGAAGCAGTTGGAGCTGTTTCATGTCATCAACCCCTTCCCTGTGGCCTCCAGCCCTCCACAGAGTTAATGACCACCCTGTGACCGGTTGGCACCCTTTCATTACAGGTACAGTTTTCTAGAAGGTTTTAGTATCTGTTTTCCCTCCAACCAGCATTTCCCTCTAATGACATGTGCAGTGCTCTGCATGGCAGGCCACATATTACATGTTTCCTGTACGCATTTCCCTCTACCTTTTACAACCAGTCTACCAAGTATCACCAAACAAACATTGTTTGGGGTTTGTTTGTTTGTTTGTGACAGGGGTCTCACTCTGTTGCCCACAATAGAGAGTGCTGGCACCATCATGACTTGGATCACAGCTCACAGCAGCCCAACCTCCTGGGCTCAGATGATCCTTCTGCCTCAGCCTCCTGAGTAGCTAGGTCTAAAGGCACATGCCAGGATGCCCAGCTAATTTTTTTTTATGCTTTTGTAGAGATGAGGACTCACTATGTTGCTCAGTCTTGTCTCAAATTCCTGCGCCCAAGCAATCCTCTTCCCTCAGCCTCCCAAAGTGCTGGGATTACAGGCATGAGCCACCACGCCAGGCACAAACAATGGTTTTTTGTTTTTTGAGTTGGAGTCTCACTCTGTCGCACAGACTGGAGTGCAGTGGGCCGTTCCTGGCCACTGCAGCCTCAACCTGCTGGGCTCCAGCGATCCTTCCATTTCAGCCTTCCAAGTAGCTGGAACAACAGGCGTGCGCTACCACGCCTGGCTAATTTTTATTTATTATAGAGATGAGGTCTCACCAAGTTGCCCAGGCAGGTCTCGAACCCGCAGGCTCAGGCAATTCACTTACCTCAGCCTCCCAAAGGTGCGAGATTACAGGCTGAGCCACAAAGCCTGGCTACAAACACTGTTAAATAATGAAACTGAGGTGCAGAGGTGTAAGCTATATAGATCGTGTCTGGACTCCTCCATGTCTTATTTGCCTTATGTTTCCAACATGTTGCAATAAGTCTAGCACACAGTCAAACATGTCAGGTATAAACACACAAAGACAGGAGGCAAGTGAAAAGAGAACACGGGCCCAGAGGTAAAAAGAGACCTGGAATTCCGGGAGCCTTAAATTGGCCCCTGTGTAAAACAAACTACCTAGGATGGTGCTGCAAACTTGAGCACCCATCAAAAATACCTACAGGACTTGTAAAAACACAGTGTACAGCCTGCTTTCACCAAGATCCTCCCAGGTAACTTTGACACTGCCCATCCAGAGATCATGCTTTAAGAACCAACTGGTGTTCACCAGACATGCAGCATATCCGACTTTCACCCTAGTCTTCCAGGAAAAGTGTTCTCCCTGCCATGAGAAACACTGTCACTGCCAATTCTAATGCAAACTTTTTATTGGCAAGCTGACTCTCCTCTGGTTTTCCTGACATGCGAAAATACGTTTTCTGCTGTTTTCTAATCCACGTTATCTTCAAGTTTGAATCTTCTGCCCTCCCCTATCTCTGACTATAACCTAATTATAATCAAATACCCAATATACTGAATCACCTTCTGGGCAATCTCCTCTCTGCCCACCTCTCCCTCTGCACACCACCTTTCTGGCTACCACTGATTTGGAAACCTAAGCCAGGCTTGGCACCTTCTTTCTCATTGTTGACATTCACTTTTAAAATCCAAGTAATGCTAGCAATCTTTCAATTCCTTGGACACATACTTAAAACAGGCTCTCATCTCCTCTCACAGAAGAAATCTTCCAAAGTGGTGCCAGGCGTGGTGGCTCACATCTGTAATCCCAGCACCTTGGGAGGCAGAGCCGAGAGGATTGCCTGAGTCCAACAGTTCAAGACCAGCCTTGACAACATGGCAAGACCTCACCTCTACAATAAATCAAAAAATTATGCCGGGCATGGTGGCTCACACCTATAATCCCAACACTTTGGGAGGCTGAGATGAGAGGACTGTCTGGGCCCATCGGTTTGAGACCACCCTGGGAAACGTGGCGAGACCTCATCTCTACAATAAATCAAAAAGTAGCCACACATGGTAGAGCATGCCTTCTGTTCCAGCTACTTGGAGGGCTGAGGCGGAAGGATCGCCTGAGCCCAGTAGGTCCAGGCTGCAGGTGGCCGTGAGTATGCCACTGCCCAGCCTGGGCAACAGAATAAGACTCCAACTCAAAAAAAAAAAAAAAAAATTAGCCAAGTGTGGAGGCAGGCTCCTGTGGTTCCAGCTACTTGGAAGGTTAAGGTGGAAGGATCACCTGAGCCCAGTAGGTTGAGGCTGCAGTGGCCATGAGTGTGCCACTGCACACCAGCACGGATGACAGAATGAGTCTCCAACTCAAAAAAATTAGCCAGGTGTGGTGGCAGGCTCCTGTAGTTCCAACTACTTGGAAGGCTGAGATGGAAGGGTCATCTGAGCCGAGCAGGTCGAGGCTGTGGTGGCCATGAGCATGCCATGGCACGCCAGCCTGGGGGACAGAGTGAGACTCCAACTCAAAAAAAAAAAAAAAGTTCTGCAACCAACCAATCTGAATGCCAACCATCCTCCCCATACTCCTTCTCTACAAACACAGAACACAACCACACTAATGAGTTGATCCTCTGAAAACTTCCATGGCTCCCTAGGGTCTACTGGTGAAATTCTGAATTTCCTAGCAGAGCCAGTAAAGAATTGTATCAGTCCAGCTTTCTGCAGAAGTTTTAATTTCTTTCTTTCTTTCTTTTTTTTTAGTTGGAATCCCACTCTGTCACCCAGACTGGAGTGCAGTGGTCGCTCGCAGCCACCGCAGCCTCAACCTGCTGGGCTCCGGCAATCCTTCCGCCTCAGCATTCCAAGTAGCTGGAACTACAGGTGCGCGCTACCACACCCAGCTAATTTTATGATTTATTGTAGAGATGAGGTCTCAACAAGTTGCCCAGGCGGGTCTCGAACCCACAGGCTCAGGCAATCCACTCACTTCAGCCTCCCAAGGCGCAGGATTACAGGCTGAGCCATCAAACCCAGTTAGAAGTTTTAATTTCTACACAAATATCAACACACCTAAATTGATAAGATGTGGGCATCTCAAGTAAGGGCATCAGCTGTCATCTTTAGATCCCACATCAAAACTAATACATAGTGTTGACTAACGACTTACTGATCATGACCTGAACAGTAGTTCAACAGTAAATGAAAAGGAGATTTTCTCAAGAGACAAGGATAAAAGTCCATTCTCATTCTTTTCTCTATCTATATGTTGACACCTAGAAATAAAACTAGTTGGCTCAATTTACCAGCTGTGTCTCTTTTGGTTATTTATCAATGGCTCGTTTGGTACTACATACTACATACAATGCATGACCCTATGTGACCTGTAGCACAAGATTTCAACTGTATTCAATCAGATGTATTTCCTACAAGTTAAACTATCCAATGACATGATTTAACTATATATCACTATCACACAATGGCTTGCAATGGTCACGATTATTTCTGCTACCTAAGCAAACCTGGACAATTCCATTGGCCCCTGTAGTCCAGTCATATTTTCATCCTTCATGCAGAATGAGGTTTCCTGCAATTGTTCAGCTCTCTAACACTGGAATGATGCTCCAGTTCGTAGGTTCTATAAAGAAATCCATGCTTACCCAAAGGCATGAAGACTGACCCACTCAGAAGAGGTGATATGGCATATGCACAACCTCATTTCCAAGCAAAGCTGTGAGGAAAAGTAAATATGGCTATCAAGAAGCAAAGTCATGATTCTTCCCATCTTGACATTTCACAACAACACAAGAAACAAAAGACGTGTTATAAGCAAAGTGGATATAAGTAGAAGTTTACCATTTACACTTCAGGCGAAGTATGGGGGAAGGATAAGTCAGGAAGGAGAGAGACAACAAATCTGCTCTAAATGGGAAACCACTGGACACTTAGAAGCAGAGAAGTAATCAATTTTGATTTACATTTTTTAAAGATCCCACTGACTGCTGTGTTGAGAATACACCAAGGGGAGTGAGATGGCCAGTGGCTGTGGGCATACCAGGGAGGCTAAGGCAATGGCCTATACAAAAGAACTGGAGGCACAGGAGACCATGACAACTGGTTAGATTCTGGAAACATTCACAAGGCCGAGCCAAGAAAGTGCTGATGGACTGGAGGTGAAATATGTGAGAGGCAGAAGGCAAACACATCAAATACACCCAGAGGTTTTCGACTCAGTAAACGGAGGCACCTCTGATGAGTTTTTTTTTTTTTTCTCTATGTGCTAACTTTGAGTTGCCTATGACAGACTTGAGGAAATGTCACAGTCCAGGCTATGTGTCAGGGATGTGAACATATTTGGGAGCTTAAAATTTACACCTAGAACCAAAACATAGGTGCCCTAATTTGCTGAAAAACATCAAAATAGTTTACCGGTTGAGCTAAAGGTTAGGCGTGAAGCCAAGTCAAGGCTGGCTGACCTGGACATGTCCTCCAATGGCTAACAAGGGTTTCAGAGCCTTAGGCAAAAATGATGCTTTGAACACAGTGACCCAACACTGAGGAGTGAGCCTGGAAAGAAGAAAAGGAGTGTTTCATATACTCAAGAGCCATTCTATAAAAATCAACATCTGACATCACAAGCACTAGCTCCTAAGTGGTTAAGTTTCACTAATGTAGCAGTGAAAGGCTTAGAAATCCATCAGTCGCTGGGAACAAGGAAATTCTATTCGCCAATGAAGTCACAATCAACCTCTCTCTCCCTCAACACCCACAGATAGCCTATTTATATTTAGGCCTGACATGCAAATAAGAAAAATGCAGAGACAGAGTGAATGAAGACACACTGGCCTGGGGCCTGCCCACACGAGTGGCCAGAAATACAGTCTTGAGACACTCAATTCGGCAACATCAAGACTATGCAGACAAGTTTCCAAGTTGTTGTGTGGCAGTGAAAACAACTACAATCTGTTTTCTCTCAAGTGAATGAAACCAGGCAGAATGTGGAACAACAACCTCTGGACACCAGTCACTGGCCAGAAAAGCTTCAGTACCCAAAGTGTACAGCAGCCCAAAATCTAAAGGCGCAAACCCAAGGACCTGAAGGAGAAACTCAGAAAATAACTTCCACTGAGAGACATTTTATTTTACCCACCCAAGGTACAGCCTGCTGCCATACCTACACCGTGATTTGAAATGTTTCTTCAGTAAACCTTGAGCTCCTAAAGAAAAGATACTCCCTCTAAAACACTCTTCACAGAGAACTCAGCCCCATTCCTATCATTCTTACATGTCCTTCTCTGCATTGCTGGTGGTTTGTGTTCATGTATCTAAAATACTAGTTGTCAAGCTTGGTTACTCTGGAAATCACCGGGAAATCACCTAATGAGCTTTAGAAGGCCCAACCCTCGCCTCCACACTCTGACTTAACGAGTCTGGGTGAGGCCTGTGCCCTGAGCTCTTGATAAGCTCAGAATGGCTGCCCTGGACCTCAATGTGCCCACCTCCCTATCCTGGATGAAATCAGAATCTCTGGCATTAAAATCATCTATATTCTGACAACTCCCTAACAGCAAGCCTAGTATACATTAAAAGGTTAATAACTAAATGTAGAAGGAAAATAACAGAAGGAAGGGAAACTTTTAAACTAAGGAAACCAAGTAACTGTTCAAATATAGAGCACACAAAATGTCTTATTTATTTTTATTTTTTGACAGTAATTCTCTGGAACAAACATTCAGTACTCTCAGCAATTAGTAAAAGCCAAAGGTTTCAGAGAATACTAAAATTTTCATTCACTGAAACAATAAGAGCACCCACTAGCTTCAAGGAACTGAATGGACCTGTTACCAATCCACTCAAACCTTCTGGGACACCAAATGAATGAGGAAAATCTTTATAACCCTGCCTGTCTGTGACTCAGAAGTCAGTCAGTCCTGACTTGTCATTAATATAAAAATAATGTCTTAGTATCAGTATCAGGGAAACTAGGTTGTGATTGTTCATTTACTTAAATATATCAGAAAGGAGAGATTGGGAAAGGCAGATTATTAATTATATTAATACATTAATATATTATTAATTATATCAGAAAGAAAGATTGGAAAAGGCAGACTACTCAACATCCCTTCATCAGAAATGACTGACTAAATTAAGGTCCATATAATAGAAGGAGAAAAGTGTTTTTCTTCCCACTAAAGTTGATAGTGGAAATACTTAAAAGAAGTCATCAACAGGTTGTGTTAAACAAAACAAAGCTTTTTAAAAAGCCAGATTGGGTGTGACAAACTTTTTAGACCATTTTACAAAAGCCCTGACCTCAAAGAAAACACTTTCCAATTGTAACATACATGGTCACACAAAGAAACATAACCAGCACTCCCCACAGGCCAAAATAAAATGCTCTCTAGTAATTACCATAAATAGAAGAAGGAGACGGGCTTCCTGAGACAGAATGCAGAGCACAAGGAAAACCAGCAGCAACAAAAACATCTAAACAAAATTACACGGCCAACAATAAACTCGGAAGAGAGTGGAATTGCTTCCCAGTGTGATACGATGAAACACATCTGGAAGATGCTTCAACAGGGGTGGGCAGAGGAGCTGATGTCCACAGAGGAGCTGAGTCTACAGCAGGCTGCGCTGCGAGCATAGGAAGTACCTGTGTACTCCTTAGACACCAAAAAAAAAAAAAGAGAGAGAAGAATCCAATAACAATTCACTCTCTGCAGAAGAAACAGAAACGCTTCCTTATAATCCCACAATCTACAGTATACATGAAAGATTTGAGACAAGATTTATTTCTTAGTACTCGAGTATTGATTATTTCCCCTAAATTTCGTATAGAATTTCTCACCCAAGGGTCTTTCCATTTCTGGGGATTAAAAGAACAAATCAGTTTAAAAATTACTTATAGAAACTGTCCCTTAAAAACAGCTTGAAGCCGGGCTCGGTGGTTCAGCCTGTAATCCCGTGCGCCTTTGGGAGGCTGAGGTGGGTGGATTGCCTGAGCCCATGGGTTCGAGACCCGCCTGGGCAGTGAGACCTCATCTCTACAATAAATCAAAAAATCAGCCGGGCGTGGTAGCGCATGCCTGTAATTCCGGCTACTTGGAAGGCTGAGGCGGAAGGATCGCCGGAGCCCAGTGGGTCGAGGCTGCGGTGGCCGGGAGCGGCCACTGCACTCCAGTCTGGGCGACAGAGTGAGACACCAATTCCAAAAAAAAAACAAAAACAAAACAAAAAAAACAGCTTGAGAGTCTCCAAATACCTCTCAAAAGAACATGTAAGGTCCGTAAGTCCAACCCATCAACCCACTAGTCCCGTTGTGAATAACATGGCTATCAGTTTGTTATGGTTTATGTTCATTGATGTGTACTGTCCGAATCATATCCAAAATAACCCTGTGATTAACTATTGATAAGGAATAAGAAGCATAAAGATAAATCTATACATTTGCCTCAGCAACCTCATCAGTCTCTAAATTATACCGCCTTTGTATCAACAGTTGTCCTATTCTGAAAACTGACAACTTCATTACTGGAAAATCTCAGGTTATGTATGCTTATAGTTGCACTTACTGAGCCTACTATATACTGGACGCCCAAGAGAGTTACTTGAATCAACTAAGAGATACAAAAAATACATGGTGTTCCCTGGTTATGAGGCCATCTGGCTACGGCACCCACTCATCTCAGAACTCTCCTAAGGACTCTCTCCCTACAAATCTTTCATTTTGTACTGAGCAAAAGGCTTAGAACACACAGCAAAAGAAACTCTGAAAGTTGCAAAAATAAAATTTAACACAAATAACAAGAATCCCAAGCCCGAGATCAAAAAAGACAAACTTGGCCTCTTATCTCTAATTTGTTCTTCCATTTATATTAATAAAACTGTAGTACACATATCCTCCCCAAGTCAAACTTATTTTTAGGAACTTTCTTGTTGAAAAGAAATTATGCTTTCCATTACATACTAAATACAATGTACCACTTGACAAACAGGAGGCTAAACTGTGTAAACTTGTTAAAGATTCCCTTAAAATGAACATAGGCACACCCACGAGAATGACTATCATAAAATCAAAAAGAAAAGGTGTTGATAAAGATGAACACAAAGCTACCTTGGGAAAATGTGGGTTCCTCAAATGTTAAGTATATAAGTATTCAATTCTCTTACAAGGCACTCACGGAAAACTTGTACACAAAAATGTTCACAGCAGCATTATTCACACACACCAAAAAGGAGAAACAAAGCACTGTCCATCAACTGATAAACTAATAAACAAAACGTGGTATGAGCATATAATGGACTGTTCGGCCATAAAAAAAGATTTCATGGTGCAGCATGGATGAACCCTGAAAACATACTACAGAAAAGAGGCAGACACAAAGGTCACATATTGTGTATGCCCACTGACTGGAGAAGAAGTTTTCAGAACAGGACAATACACAGAGACAAAAAGGTAGATCCATGGCCACAAGAAGTTGAGGGGAGAAGGAAATGGGGAGCAGCTGGTAATGTTATGTGGTTTTTCTTTTGAGAGTGATGAAATTATACTAAGTATTGAAACTCTATAAATGGTACCTTTAAAATGGCAAAATTACTGAATCTTAATGTGATTTTTATCTAAACAAAAATAAATCTGCTAACCTGAAATAATTATACTTAAAATTACTTTGAGATACTGTGCATGAAATTATTATTTAATTCCCCTATGAAAGTTCTAGATGTACTAATATGAAATGTAAAATCACCTAACAGTATGAAAACCAAACCGTAATCACTTTCTACTGCGAAAAATGTTACATGTAATCCATATAATATATAGATATATATAATCCCTATATAGATATATATTTTTCTCTTTATTTTAATAGTTTTGGAGAATATGAATAGTTTTTGGTTACAGGAATACATTGTATAGTGTTGTGTAGGCTTTACATGTACCCAGCACCTCCACCTGTGCATTCTGTACCAGATAGGTGATTTTTCGTTCTTCCACCCCTTCCCAAAATATATTATTACTATTGGAGCCTAAGTGAGTCAAAGTATCAGCCTGCTTATTTTGATTTTATCAAGGTCACCAACAATTTCTAACACTGTGTTACTAGTTAAATTAAGTAGTAGTTTATAAAATATACAGGTAGACAATTCCTTTAACATTTATACTAACTTTTGAGACACATAAGCTTTCCATTCATAAAGGGCAGGATGAGAGTGTATGAGGCTTGCTCCCCCTCCGCATACCCTTTCTATGACACCCAAAACGTGACCAAGATACAGAAAAGGAAGGGGGATTCCGGACATTCACTGTTATAATAGTCCCAGTGAACATTCTCTGGACTTGCAGTATTTCTTTCTCCAACTCTTGCCTTGGTCAGCAACAGTCTGAACCAACATCCTAACCAACTCTTTTGTACTTGGTCTCCACCTGGAACTCCCCTTTGGATCTTCTCTCATCACAATATTAATTTCTCAACTATTACCTTCTCAACAAAGGCTTAACTGATCACCCTTCCACCCAACCTGTATAACTGCTTTAACTTTCTTTTTTTTTGAGCTGGAGTCTCACTATGTCACCCAGACTAGAGTGCAGTGTCGTACTCATGGCCACCGCATCTTCAAACCACTGAGCTCAGGTGAACCTTCTGCCTGAGCCTTCCAAGAAGCTGGAATCACAGGCACATGCCATCTAGCCCAGCCTATTTTTTGATTTATTGTAGAGAAAAGGCCTCATCAAGTTGCCCAGGCTCTGCTCTCGAACCCCTGGACTCAGGCAACCCTCTCACCTCAGCCTCCCAAAGTGCTGAGTGCAGTGACTCACGCTTGTGATCCCACCTGTGAATAAGACTGCAATTGCTGCAGTGAAAATCCACCTCACGGCTGAACTCTGAAACACCTACTTGGGATGTACAGGCAGAGGAGAATGCTATCTTCAACAGGATATTTCAGGAACTGAGCAGCATGTCTTTTCCCTGTTTTTATTTTACTGTAGATATACAATCCATTCCGCAAGACGACTACCAATGAAGTACGAACACCTGAGTGGGTCAATAATTGGTGGCTCCAGCTAATGCAAAGCTACCATCTCACAAAACCACAGGCTCTGCTATGCTTCCCTAGAAACATAAAATTGAGTGTTTTGACTGAAAATAATCATGAAGTGGTGGGAGAAGTGGAGTGCTGCTTGAAGGGTTTCACAACTGTTGTGACTTCTCCATAACAAGGAATGAATATGGGATTCAGGAATTGGATCTGCAACTGATCACTAGAGTAGTGTTAATATACCTATATCAAATAGTATTAAATTTTGAAATCAAATTTTATATTTTATTGTTTAAAAAAGGAGCCCTTCCTGCATAGTTATTTTTATATTTTCCTAAACAGAGGAAGCATTTTACTTTCAATCTCCAAACTGTTCTTTTTAAACCTACCAATGAAGTAGAAATTAAAAAAAAAAAAAAAAAAAAGATAAGAATGGATCACAGCTTTCTCAGAGGTAACAGGTAGAATTATATGAATTAATCTCAAATTCTCTACTATAAAAAATACAAATGAGCCAGGCTCGGTGGCTCAGGCTGTAATCCCATGCCTTGGGAGGCTGAGGTGAGTGGATTGCCTGAGCCCGCGGGTTCACGACCCGCCTGGGCACCTTGGTCAGACCTCATCTCTACAATAAATCAAAAAATTAGCCGGGTGTGGTAGCGCATGCCTGTAATTCCAGCTACTTGGAAGGCTGAGGTGGAAGGATCGCCGGAGCCCAGCAGGTGGAGGCTGCGGTGGCTGGGAGTGGCCACTGCACTCCAGTCTGGCCAACAGAGTGAGACTCCAACTCAAAAAAAAAAATACAAATGAACATTATATACATGAAAAGATGCTCAACACCCATCAGTAGTTATTAGGGAAAGGCAAATCGGCACCACAATGAGATAACACTTTCTCCCCACAACGATGGAATCCTAAGTGCTGGCAAGGGTGTGGAGAAATTGGAACCTTAAACATAGTGATGGAAGTGTAAAATGGTGCCATGGAGATTCCTCAAAAGGTTAAAGAGTTGCAATGTGACCCAGCAATTCTACTCCTTGGTATGTACCTAAAGAAGTGAAAACATGTCCACACCAAAGCTATACATAAATGTTCACAGCACCATTATTCACAATGACCAAAACAAGAGGCAACTTCTGCCCAAACACCCATCGACTGATGAAAGGATAAAATGTGACATGTCCATACAGTGAAATACTGTTCAGTAATAAAAAAGTACCGACACCTCTCAATAAAGTTGCTTTCCGAGGCCGTAATAACCTCTGCTGTGCTCCCACGTATTTATTCTCAAAACTTAACACCACACATTCAATGCATATTCACAGCAAATTTAGGCTTCTAATCATGTGGAGAGGGAAAAAGCAGAGTATGCATGCCAGACTGTTCTGCACACCATCCATTGCTTGCTCCCCACATGGCAGGACAGCCAAGTGAACTACTTCACAGACATGCAGATAATTTCACATTTACAGGGAAATCAAGAGAGAGTAAGGAAGAAATGACAGAGGAGGGGAAAGGAGGAAGCCCTGCGAGGAAACCCCAAGATGCAGAGGTTTTGTATCCCCAACTTCCATTCACCATTCCCAATTCCTGGATGTAGAGAGAAGCAGGTCCCATGTGCCTCCTGGGGCTTCCTTCTTAGGAATCTGTATCTGAGCTAGGAAGAAAGCTTTCACCTAATGTATATGTCATTAGAAAACAGTTTACAGAGGACAATGTGACATTAATACTGGGAATGGGAGGAAGGGTTCTAAAGAGAGAAGCCTTCTTGTCTACAATCAAGAGAGCTTTACTTGTGAAAATTACAGTCTCTAGCCACTGGGGTGGCACATACCTATGATTCCAGTTACTTGGAAAGCTGAGGCAAAAGGACTGCCTAAGCCCAGCAGGTAGAGGCTGCAGTGAGGCTCCAATCCCCTCCCCACCCCCCGCAAAAAAACTACAGTCTCTGGGGGCTCTCAGCTAAATATGATTGCTCAGATTTACAGAATCCTTTAATATTTTACGCTATATGAATTACAGTATGACATGATTTCCGGAGGGGAGTGGGAAGAATAAACATGCAACAGAGGCCCAGTGGTCAGGGCGATGTTCCTCTACTACATCCCAGAGAAAATGGGGAGAAAGAGAAAAAGAAAAACCAACACCCATTTACAATACCTCATGAGCTCAGGTTCAGCACAGTGATTTTCCTTCTGAAAAAGGATACATTCAGTAGTATCCGCTCCTGATCCCATCTCTCAAGCCAAGCCAAAACTAGTCTGAAGAGAGAATCTCATGGAATGTGATCAGCAGAGGGAGGCAAGGAGTGGAGAGAGCTTGGAAGAAGCACCAGGGAGAATGACTCAGACTGTCTCCCTGCCAAGGGAAGCAGCTACCGATGCCAAAACATCCCGTTTACAATGCTGCACCAAAGTGTGTGCCTTACTGGACCACACAGCAACTCATCAGAAGCTAGGATAACTTCCCAGTAGAATTCATTAATTGGTCAGTTCCCTCAACAACAAAAAAGAAAAAAAATCAATGAGTTAAAACTAACAGTGAACAGGACTGGCCCTGAGAAAACAGCTACAAGTCACTAGACTCGTGTGATAGAAACACACCTACTTCTAGCAACAGAATACTACATACACATGCACCAAAACTGACATACACCAAAACTCCACTTTACAGGAAGAAAGTGACACCCAGGAAGACCTGAACTATACCAAGCAGAGCAAAGGTGAAAAGACTCAGGCCTCCTGCTTTACAAGTCTCAGGACAGTACAATGTCCTCTGCTAGAGGAAAGGTTTTCAGTGGTTTTAATCCCCAAATCCCCACCTGGTAGCTATTGACGGGAGCAAGACAGAAGGTTGATCTTAATCCTCCCAGCTTTCCCCCTTACTCACTCATATTCCCTATGATTAGAATCAGTATTACTTGCAGACTCAGATTCTATTCAAGGCTTGTCTCCCCTCCTAAACTGTAAGCTCCCTGAAGTGCCCTCCACTTCCTCATACAAGTTGAGCACAGTAAATACTCAAAACTGTGTTCAGCAAAGTCCTCCTCCTTTACCAAAAACCTACCTCTAAGTATGAAATCCACCATTATAATAGATACCACAAAAAGTGAAAACATTACTGCTATTCTACCATGACACAACCCCTTAACCCACACTGCAATATACCAGTTTTTGCTTTGAATTTTGAATTCAATTATGTGGCAAAGTTTGTCGTGCCTTCAGGTGCCCTGGAACAAGCAAGCAATTCTTGGAGATGTAACATGATGTAATTCAGCAACTCCAAATCTGAGAGCACTTGCACTTATGGCTCTTTACATATTCCCACTGGAGGTCCAGCAGGGAAAGACACAGGTTTATTAGAACTACAGGAGGCACCCATGGCGGCAGGTCGGTAAGGAAAGGGTCCGCCTATGGAGGCACCCACAGCAGTGCATCAGGGCAGAAAGAGACTGCACTTCAGGGAGTTTTACAGGCAAGCAAAGCAATTTATCAAATTCCCATCCTATGTTTACAATTACATTGATTGCACATGGCAACCACATTACTTTCAGTTTTCCTTGATCATCTACATTACTGGGAATACGCATAACCTGCAGAGATCAGCCTTGGCCAGAGGCTGCTCCCTGGGAGAGGGGCAGAAAGAAGCCAAATATAAGGGGAAAAAGGCTATGGCCAGACGATGATGTCACACATAACTTCACTTGAGGACTGCCTTCCCTTTTTTAGAGCCCCTAAATTGTTCTGCAATAAAACATGAAATTTTGGTCATTCCACAACAAATATTTGTTTCACTAATATCAAATTTGCACACTGCTGCTTGTTCAAAATAACTTTAGAATATAAATTGGCACGGAAATGAAATCCTTTTGACTGTTTAAATAGCAATTAAATGGTATTTGGGTGCAACCTACACCTGTTGCATTTAACAGCATTGCACAAAACACAGTAACTCCAAGGATTCTGGCTAGAAAAAAAGGGTGTATACCTTAAAATGAAGGCCAGAACAAGACGTTGCTGGGACAAGCTAGAGGATGCAATCCACTAGCTTTCCCTTTGCCTTAATAGAAAGGCCAGCCTAAGGGGAGGACTTAGTGTTTCTGCTCTAGTTTATACTTCCCTTTAGGGTATCCCTCCTCCTTTCATCAGTGTATCACAGTATCTCTCCTGGTGTCTGGAGAGACAAAACTCATCAAAGGTCTTTTGCCAAAACTGCAATTATGGAGCTGCCAATGCCAAAGCCAGTCCCACTTCTTTAATTTATACTCTACCTACAGACTGAACAACTCTAGAAATAGAAATGAGAATTTTCCAACCTGGAAATAGTTCCTCCTGAAGAAATGAGAATTTTCCAGCCTAGAAATAGTTCTTCCTGAAAATGCTAGACTCATTCTCATTGGCTAACCCAGTTAGGCTCACTTCACACACGTGGCTAATTAGGGCATATAATGTGGTTGTGGTCATGGATGGAGACACTAAAAATTTACCTGCCCACAAAATTCCATTCTCAGATGGAACATTCTTATTTAGTACCTCTCATCACCAAATGGAAACCAACACCTTACATGAGAGAATAAAAGTGAAAATAGCAATGAGGACCTTCAGAACTAACCAGGACTTATCTGCATTACCCACAGATGTGCTTTGCCCTCAGAGGTGGTATCCATGCTTTTAAAGAAAGAAAAGTGAAAAACAGACCAATATAAACTGCAAGGTCAAAGGGGAACTCATGTTGCAATATGGTTTTAGGAATCTCAATGAAAATGTTTTCCATCCCTAATGCACACACAATTAACTTGAAAACTCTTTTCATCAGTGTCCCTGCAGTTCCTTTTATGGTCTTAATTAACGAGTCCTAAACTTCCACCCTGTTTGCTTCAGATGGTACACTGCTGAAATAAATTAAATATGCTTCATCTAGATGACTCAACCCCCCCCCCACTCCCCACCCACAAAGAGGCAATAAATGGTACTACACCTCAGCAGCAAACACTACTCTGGTTAGAGCTCCTCACACTAGTTCTCCTGCTGCAGCTGCATCCCATTCGTCTGGGAGCTGGTCTGCAAGGCCCAATTGTGAGCTTTTGACCCTCTAATGGTTTCAATGAAGTAAAGGATATCGTTGAGTTTGACATTTTTATTTTGAAAAGAAAGCAAGAGCAATTCCCTCTGCCCTTTCAAGTATAACTGAAGAGAAGAGGGAAAGAAAATCTACAAGGTAACTTTGGAACAAAATATGTAATCAAATTAAGACCTTAAAACATTGCTATGAATTTATGAAAACGTTGAAGGAGTCTGTGAAAGTTTCCAAAATACATCTCTGAAAATACCGATACTCCACCACAAAAAGATTATCTGCTACAATGAGAGCTCTGAGAGAAAACAAAAATACCAGAAATTATAATAAAAATAAAAGAACTAATTAAATTTCCTGCTCCTGTAAAATGGGTTTTTGAGCCACCACCAACATATGAAGTGCAAATTTTCAAACCCCAACAGAATTCTATTTTTAAAAAAGTTATTGGTGTCTTGTTTTCTTTCACAAGCTCAAAAATAAAATAGACCCAGGAACCTAAAACATATCATCATAGAAAATAAAATATCTTTCACAAATGTTCACCAGTCACGTAAGTAATCAGGGAAGGCAAACGGATTCAGAAGACTTAAAAAGGTTTAAATACTTAGAATGCTTGCTTGCATGAAACAATCATTTTTCTCGCAAGCAAGCACGCAGTCTTATCTCCCACACATCCCACCACCTCCCCACACACATTTTCCCAAATCCTGCATTTTATGTATTCTTCGATTCTTCCTGCCTTCAAAGGGTTTAGGATAGCATTTCACCAACTACCTGAGTCCCTCCCTTTTCCCATATCCTCATTCTGCACATAAATTATAGCTTAATTGAATGTTTCGTTATATAATATGCTTTCTAATTTTTTTTGTTTTGTTTTGTGGAGAAGAGTCTCACCCAGGCTGGAGTGCAGTGGCATGCTCACAGCCACCCCAGTGTTGACCAGCTGGGCTCAGGCGAACCTTCCGCCTCAGCCTTCCAAGTAGCCAGAACTACAAGCACGCATTAGCATACCCCGCTTATTTTTTTTATTTATTGTGGAGACAAGGTCCCACCAAGTTGCCCAGGCTGCTCTCAAACCTCTGGGCTCAGGCAATCCTCTGGCCTTGGCCTCCCAAAGATTATAGGCTTGAGCCGCTGCGCCTGGCCCTTTCTTATGTTCTTAACCATACACTGTTCTCAGGCAGGAAACTCAAAATACTGCTTTAGGAAAACACTCAACCTTATCTTTTTTCTCCTATAAAATAGTTCAATTACTTCAACAGACATCAATTTGACCACTATCGATTTGTAATTACAAACATCCAGATGCTTACGCCATATGGGGGCACATGGAGGGAGCCAGAAAGTTTGCTTAAAACAATGGTTCCACACCCCCTCTCCCAGAGAGAGAAGGAATTAGGTACACAGGTGCATCCACCAAATACATAAAAGCAGAAAGGAAGAAGGAAAAAAGCCACACCAAAGCCCATTAATCTACCCTGCAAACCAGAGGCCCATCAGCATGTTAATTGAAACCAGAATCTGGGAAAGCAAAGCAAACTTAAAAGGAACACAAACATTTATAACAAGAGGAGGCGACTCATGGATTTAATTACTTCCACTATACATGACAATTAAGAATAAATGGTGAAAAACCACAAAACAGCAGACAGTAACAAAAAAAGTTGAATGTTGATTGCTATTAGTGTTAACAACAGGAGTTTCTAACACCTGCTATAAGCTACTGTGTAATAAAAAATGAATTACTCTCCTAGAGAATAAATGAATACATTAATAGAAGCCAGGTTCTTTGGGAAGCACATTTAAGCTACATTATGCCACCAAAGTAACACTCCCCAGATAGATGCTTTAATGCACATTTAACTGGATGAAGAGTGCAACAGGAACCTCTAAGCTTCCAAGCTACATTTGAAAACAAAACAGACTGTGTCATCACCAGACAGGAAAAGTCACTCAATGATAATTCATTATTTCAAATACAAAAAGCTGAATAACAACAAAACAATACATGTTTCATATATCATCACAACTAATTCTCAGAACACCCCATAAAGGAAGGGAAAACTTGCCCCAGGTTGCACAACAGTCAGTGGCAGAGATTCAAGTCCCAGCAGTTCTCTTCCAAAACCTATGCTCTCAATCTACTAAATGAGGACCTTCTTGTCTACCTAAGGCTCAGTGAGTCCCTAAGCCAAACTTGCAATCCAAAACCTGTGCTAAACTACAACCTTGCCCATGCTACTGTAAGAAAGGAGAAAATGAAATCACTCTTCAAAAGAATTCCACCCAAAAGGAAGAAAATCAAAATTGGTATTTTAGGGGAGACTAAATGTATAAATTTACAAAAGCTATAAAATTTATAAAATGCACATTATGATCTTATTTCACTGCCAACAATGCAATGTTAATAAAATGCCAGTTATATTTAATTATAAATTGCACTGTGGTTGGAAATTCCCCCAAGGAACTGAATAACTTTCCCATACACTAATTCCTATCAAAAGCTCTTTTCCAATTACACAGGCAAATAGACAGAAATACAATGACTAGATCAAGATCAACTGGTAAGTTCAACATCCAGATTTCCAGGTAGACAGCTTTTCAGAAGACAAACCAATTAGCAATGGTTCTCAAATCAGAGTGCAGCAGGATCCGAGTTATTCCAGATCAGAGTGGGGTAGCAGTTGTGGTCAGAGCCCAAGTTGGTGAATTTTTGTACTTCCACAAGGGATTCAGGTACACATCCCTAGCTAAGAATAATATACTATTTCGCGCCCTGCCTGGGCAACTTGGTGAGACCTCATGTCTACAGTAAATCAAAAACTAGCTGTACGTGGTAGCACATGCCTGTAGTTCCAGCTACTTGGAAGGCTGAGGCGGAAGGATCGCCAGAGTCCAGCAGGTAGAGGCTGCGGTGGCTGGGAGCGGACACTGCACTCCAGTCTGGGCAACAGAGTGAGATTCCAACTCAAAAAAACAAAAAACAAACAAAAAAAACAAACTCAAAAAAGTAAAAAATAAAAATAAAAAAATAATATTTAAAAAAAGAATGTTATACTACTCTGCATTCTAAAGCTTAGAAAAGCAAAACCTACACTAGAACTTCAGATCAGCATCTCAGGAAAGCAGTAGGAAAATGTGCCAACTACCATCCCTGACCTGCAGCTGCCAAAAAAAAAAAAAAATTTACAGACAGAACTCACATTTGAGGTGCATTATATGGTTTATGCAACAGCAGCATATTTACTTTCCAAATAAAATTAGACTTTGGCAAAAAATTAAAATACATCCTCAACCACCCAAATGTTATGAAAGACAATAACCCAAAATAGTAAGTAAACCACGTCTTCGAAAATATAATTTTAATAGCATTTTTACAGAAAAGCCCTTAATAAAATTATGTATCAACTGCTGTCCATAACATTACAAGAATTACAGAGTTAAACCTATTATTACAGAAAACTTCAGACAAGAAGGAGACAGACAACCTGGAATTAAAATTGTTCCTAGGAGATGTAAAAGAAAGGCAACCTAAAAAGCTATGTGCCAAATATTCTGCATATTCATGGAAAAGCATAGATAATTTACTTCTAAAATCAGAGAGACTGAGAGATGGAAATGTTCTGAAATAAGATTGTGGTGATGATAATACAACCTTGCAAACTTACTAAAAAATACAAAGTTGTACACTTTAAGTGGGCAGATTACATGATATGTGATATATCTCAGCACAGCTTTTTTTTTTTTCCCTAAACAGAGGACTCAGACTTTAGTAGGATGCTTGTTCTCATAACATCGGCTATAATTCTGTTTCTCATAACATCGGCTGAGTCTGACAAATTCATGCACACTCCATACCCACATGTACATGGGAAAATTCCTACATGCCAAAGTGTGTTTTATCTTAGGTTACGTGGAACATGAAGAGAGGAAATTATATCACTCAAGCACCACACATTGAAAAAAAATACTGGAGAATTGGTAAACATCTCCCTCTTTCTTCTACTTTCCAAATGTGTTTCCAGGGCTCACTACTACCATGAAAGTGAGTTTCACAGCCAACTTTAGAAATTACAAAATCACTACCACTCCTAAATAAAACAGATTATCATGTACTTCCCTAAAACTCAAGCAAACTTTGCCATTGACCCTCTGGCGGTCTGAAATGATGGTTCACACTAACACGCCCAGATCTACTTAGCAGATCAGCAGCATGAAGCATAATACTCTGGAGCTGTTTTCCCAATAAAGATCTTCCCAGGTAAATCTAAAATAGCATATACCAGAACAAATCTCTTATAAACTAAGTTCAGGCTGGGCTCGGTGGCTCAGCCTGTAATCCCAGCACTTTGGGAGGTGAACAGATTGCCTAAGCCCACCAGTTCAAGACCACCTCAGGCAACTTGACAAGACCTCGTCTCTACAATAAATAAAAAGTTAGCCAGGAGTGCTAGGCACTCCTGTAGTTCTAGCTACTTGGAAAACTGAGACGGAAGGATTGCCACCTCAGGTAGACGCTGGGGTGGCCGTGAGGGGGCCACTGCACTTCAACTCAAAAATAAAAATTAGTCCAAGTCATTGAAGCTTCTCCAATTATTAATTGCTTTGTTTTTTTATCTAACAATTCACCACCAGCCCTTTCTTGCCTAGCTGGCTTATAGTCTGTACATTAGTCTAACCAACCTGATCTTAACCAGACACTATTTTCAGATATCAGAGATACCTGAAAGGCAACATTAACTCAAAGAATACCTACTAAAAGTTGGGAGGCACAATGACAGGATATCAAGCTGCCGTTCCTTCCCCTCAAAAACACTGGAATGGAACCAAACTTGTGCAGGCCTCTTTGATGTATATAGCCTAATCTTGTACCAAGAGATGATCATACTTTCAATGTACATCCAACTCTTTAATGTAACCTCAATCTGTGGGGGCAGGGGAGTCTAATGAGATATCCACCATTGGCCGGGCTCAGTGGCTCAGCCTGTAATCCCAGCACTTTGGGAGGCCGAGGCAAGAGGATTGCCTGAGCCCGCAGGTTAGAGACCCGCCTGAGCAACTTGGTGAGACCTTGGTTCTACAATAAATAAAAAACTAGCCAGGTGTGGTAGCGCGCACCTGTAGTTCCAGCTGCTTGGAAGGCTGAGGAGGAAGGATCACCAGAGTCCAGCAGATCGAGGCTATGGTGGCTGGGAGCAGCCACTGCGCTCCAGTCTGGGCGACAGAGTGAGACTCCAACTCCAAAAAAAAAAAAAAAGAGAGAGAGAGAGAGAGAGAGAGAGAGAGAGAGAGAGAGAGATATCCACTATCTTCGAATTCCACCAGCAGTATTAATGCTCACAAAAATTGTAGGGCTGATTTGGCTGCATTTTAAGAGAACTTAAGGACACCCTTCTTTTGGAGTTTAGTGTGGAAACCCCAGAAATCACAAAACCAAATTTGAAAAACGTGCACAACAGCATTTTTTTAAGACCTAAACCAGGACTGCATAAGTAAACCAGCCATTCTCTAACAATCCTATTTTACTTCCCTAGGACACTCAGGAAAAGCATCTTAAATCTAAGTATCTCAATATGAACTGATTTGGCACTAGTACTAAATGCCTAAATAATGGGTAAATATTCACAGATAGTGAGGTGAAGAAAAGGAAAGATTCATAATAATACTCATTTTGCAGCAGAAAAAACTATAAGAATAATCCTATTTTAAAACTACCAATAAAAACTATAAGTTTTTCTATCATTCTAACTCGAAAACTTGACTGAACACCTCCAAGAATATTCTTTAAAATTTTTATTTTAAAGATGTGGGGTACAATTCGGGATTAAGCACATAAGTGGTCATCGTACAGAAGTGGAGACCAAAGGGAGGTCCAAGAATTTTTTTTTTTTGTGAGTCAGAGTCTCACTCTGTCACCCAGATTGGAGTGCAGTGGCCGCTCCCGGCCACCGCAGCCTCCACCTGCTGGGCTCCGGCGATCCTTCCGCCTCAGCCTTCCAAGTAGCTGGAACTAGAGGCGCGCGCTACCACACCCAGATAACTTTCGATTTATTGTAGAGATGAGGTCTCGCCGAGTTGCCCAGGCGGGTCTCGAACCCACAGGCTCAGGCAATCCACTCACCTCAGCCTCCCAAGGCGCGGGATTACAGGTTGAGCCACCGAGCCCGGCTAGGTCCAAGAATTTTAAAGTTCATCAAAAATGATACATTACGTGACCTTCTAAAAAAGTGTGTGTGTGTTTTAACCATGTAATTCAGTCTTTTTTACCATAAGGAAATAATTATGAAGATACACTAAGCACACAATGCTGGATGTTAACAAGTTCTACCAGACAACACAGTACAGGGGCAGGACTAGAGGACAGGCCTGGAGTGGCTGACTGCTCTGCCCCAGGTTCCCACATCCATACAGACCTCAGAGGTTAAATGGGCACAATGAGGAGTGGGGAGGATCCCACTGCGTACTGTCTGGCACACAACAATTGTTCAATAAATATTGAGGAATTTGGGCACACTATACACTTTATTGCAAAGAAAGACACAGAAAATTATTTGAAAGTCAGACTTTGAGAGAAACAACATGTACAATAACGCTTTGGGGATAGTTTATTTTGTTTCTTGATGTTTCACCCAGCTTGATGGAAAAAAAAAGAGAAAAAGTGATACGACAAAATGTTAATTATCTCTGAGTGGTACAAATATCACTTGTTTTCTAGCAGTTTCTAAATGTTCTAAGAAGATGAAGACATATTACTCTGCTAAATCAAATACAGAATAAGGAATCAAAACTGTACCCGATTTTACTTTTCCTCTTTTTGTGGTTCCTGAGAGCCATTCTTAGTACTGCATGCCCTTCTCATAAGAGTCAGTAATACAATTTTACTTATTGAGCATCTATCAATGCAGATACTATGCGATCCTGCCTTTAAGTGGACACTATTCCAAACCCAGACCTTTGCACCAATCTGATTTCTCGTTGCCATTTACCCACGAATAGAAACTTTCAGCAATCAGTGGCAAAATTAATTGGTACCTCTTCAGTAATTCCTAAAGTACAGTACTACCCCCCCCAATTTTTTTTACTTATAAACATCAACTTTTCTGATGACAAAATAGAAGCTGTCTGTGGTCAGTGAAGAGTGGAGAGCTTTACCGAAGTATGGCTGAGTACCTATCATGTGGCAGATCCATGATGGTTTCTGGCAAATGCCTATCTCAGCTTAAGGCTAGGACCTGTGACTCTCTCCACTCCCCTCTGTGTTGTAGAGACACCAAAAGCCACTCGGCTTGTAGATCTTCCACCTGCTGTTTCATGAAGCATACGTATACATAAGAACATTTTAAAACTTTCCACTGTAATGTGAAAGAGTGGGAGAGAACATTGGAGAGGGAGAAACATTCATGTAAATAGTAAGTACAGACAACAAAAGAGAAGAAACTGATTGGCGTGGGGGCACAGTTTTACCATAAATATTTTATAATTTTCCATCTACTAGGAAACATCAGAAATATCGCAACATTGCACAGAAGAAACCATCAAAAACTCACCTAACAGTGAAAATAACAGCTTTTCTAACATCACACGGGCAGGAAGGAGAGCGTGGGTGTAAAAGAAAAGACTTCCATTTGAAAAGTCTCTTTAGTTTCACTTTTTTTTAAAAGAGATAAACGTCAAGCATATTAGCATTGCCTCCTGCTTCAAGGTGGTTTGAACCATGATGCAGACACAGGCATGTCTCCATCCCAAGACACAGCTTGGAGACAAACTGCAGTTGACAAACTGCAGTTAACATCCTACAGCTGAATTAAAGAATTCAGATACACTGCAAGGCTATCTGAGTGTTATCTAAACTCAGATAGATAACACTCACATTTTTTCCGCTGAAGAGGAATAAGATGCATTTCTGACCTTCTAGGAGCCAATCAGGTCTGAAATACAGACCATGACATTGACTCCATAAATCTAACTCTACCATCTCAGCTAGAATTGTAGCACAAATGCAGCATATCAGCAGAGCTCCCAAGTCCTAGGAATGGAAATGTGTCCCAAATAAATGTTCCATATATTAACACTTCACCAGTTTTTCTAATATTCATCCACTAAAGAGATGGGGGAAAGGGATAGACTGTATAAGCCTGGGGGTTGGATATCCAGTCAAGGAATCAAAACTCCCCTTTCTCATTTAGCTCCGAAGTGGTTGCTCATAACTGCTCCCATCTCGTGCAAGGGGTAAAATACACACTCAACAAATGCAAAAGTATCAAAAATACCATTCGTGTCATCTTAGTCACAGACTCAAAAGTAGGCACAGAAAGCAGCCCATGATCTCACCTGCTGTGCACCAGGTTCCTTCATTTATCAAGGAAGAAGCTAAAGAAGAGAGAGCACACAAAGTGGAAACACCATGCCCAGCACCTCACCAGCACCAGGATTACTTGCTCCCTGTTCTTTAACCATTTCATAGCTATGGCATCAGAACATACCATCTACATTAACAGAGATAAATATCTTGACTACACTGAAGAGAGAAAAACCAGAAATTGATTTTTACATAGGACCTATTGAGCCACATTCTCAGTGTTGACAATAAGCTAACCCATGCATAGCAAAAGAAATTTGCTAGCATACCAATGACAGTCTCCTATCCTGACTGCACCTCAGAAATAACCCAGAAAGCAGGGGAAGCATACATAATCCCGGTTATGTGTCAAAACACATATTTTATGTATTTTATTTATTTTTATTTTATGTTTTCTTTTTTTAAAAAAAAACAAGAATCCTGAATTTTACTAGTGAGTCAAGCTGAATCAGAACCTTCTCTCTTTCTGGTATGATGAAGGGGCTGTGCTTTGGACAGCCACGCCTGCTAATAGCAGAGGAGGACATACAGTGCCTGCTATGACTGCGGGTCCACAGGAACAGTGGGCACAACACACAGGACTGGCTGAGGCTGAGCAGGCAGAATATCGAGGAGTCTTCAGCATAATCCTGCAGTGTGGACAGTACACACTAGGAGTAAAGGTACTCAGGGACACCTCAATATGGAGGAGCAAGCAGAGACAGAGGAAGTACAACAAGAAAATGTTAAGACACAAGAGAAGAAAGAACAATGGCATCCCAATGCAAAGGAAGAGAACTTCTGAGCAGTCAAGCCTGTCAAATGTTGAGTTTTAAAAAGCACTAGAGTCTAAAGAACCTGACATGCCATAATCAAGGTGATCCTGACGTCCCTAACACAGTCAAGTACAAGATGAGGGGTATGGACAGAAGAATCCCTGGGGGCCTGTTCCACTTTCACAGAGCTTAGATGTTCTGACTTTCAATTACCGTTTATAAAAGAGAGAAAAAAGGGAGCCAGGCACAGTGTAATCCCAGCACTTTTGGACACTGAGGTAAGAGGAATACTTGTGCCCAAGAATTCAAAATCAGTCTGGTGGGACCTCATATCTTTAAAATAAAATACAATAATTAGTTGGGCATGGTGGTGAGTACCTATAGTCCCACCTACTCAGAAGGATGATCAGAGTCCAGGAGGTCAAGCTTTGCAGTAAGCTGTGATCATGCATGTCACACACTCCAGCCTGGGCGACAGAGTGAGACTCCAATTTGGGGGGGGGGGGACCCGACTCGTAAGTGTTTTATAATGTACATGAAGAAGAAATCAAAATCAAATATATACCCATTGGTTTAATACCACTAAGTTTTGAAATTTAAAGCAACGAAATTATAAATTAATAGCAATATTCATGAGCCTAGGTGTCATGTGCCATTATATTCCAGTTCTTTAAGTGGCATTTGTAGTCAGAACAGGAGCTAGAATCTTCCCAGTTCCACAGTAGCCCATATTTTATCCTTACTTCATGTAGAATTCACAAAGTTCTACTGCATCTACAGCTGTGTACATTCTCTCAAACATTACAGTATTGAAACTAAAAAAGACATGCATGATGGAAGATGCCCTTTAGTAACAAGAACCTGTACCTGTTTGACCTATCTGGCAGTCAGAAAGCTGGTACTCTGAAAGCCAAATGAAAAAGGGCAAAAGGAGCAAAAGTGGTGAAAAAGCTGCTGTGTAAATTAGGCCAAGCCCAGAACAGTTTGAAAATGAAGAGAGGGTGGTCAGGAAAGCAGGGGCAGTAAAAATAAACAGGGAATGAATAGAAAACCATATTTGCTTCAAATAAAACATTCTCACTTTTAAAACACATATCTACACATTTTTTTAAAATCTGCATACAAATGGAATTATCAGGAAGCATTCTCTCTGAGTTCTCCCAAAGTAACTCCAATAGGGTTCATGCGTCTATTGGTGATATAAGCCATTGCTCCATAGGAACCCCGGTGATTACAAGGTCAAATTTTATTCCATTATGCTGCACACTGACAATGCCTCTTCAGAGACATGATCTGTTAATGTATGATTTATTGTAATTAAGCAACACAGTGTAATGTCATCAAGAGGCTTTAATTAGAGAAGGCTGCCGTGTCTTCACGCTGTCAGATCAATTCCTGTTTGCACATCCATATGGACTTATACATGCTCTGAGAACACCTCTGCATGTACCGAGCAAGCCTTCCTTTGGGGTTATGGACTTCGACATACTAAGACACCATATTTTAAAGGTGTGCCCACTAAATGTAAAGTGTGTGCAGCTGAACCAACAGCCACAGACTGAATATCCTGATAGCTGACTCCCTTTAAGCCATCACCACCTCAGTGTTATGTTTCCCTTGCCCCAATGATTCCCTGATCATTCTTATGTTATGGCATCAGCATTGAATCTAATTTTTTATCACACACAACTCAAATATCCACTTTCTTTCAGTCTCTTCTACCTACACATTTTTTTTTTTGAGTCGGAGTCTCACTCTGTCGCCCAGGCTGCAGTGCAGTAGCCCGCTCACAACCACTGCAGCCTTGATCTGCTGGACTCAGGCGATCCTTCCACCTCAGCCTTCCAAATAGCTGGAACCACAGGTGCACACCACCATGCCCGGCTACTTTTTTGATTTATTGTACAGACGAAAGTCTTACCAAGTTGCCCAGGCTGGTCTCGAACTTCTGGGCTCAGGCAATCCTCTTGCCTCCGCCTCCCAAAGGGCTGGCATTACAGGCATAAGTCACCATGCCTGGCTTCACCTACGCATTCTTGAGCCAATCTGGACACTCAAGCAGCTAGAGTATTTAATGGGTGGATAAATAACATGTGATATGTTCACAAAAAGTAATGTTATTTGGCAATAATAAGGAACAAATTCCGTTAAAAGATAGTGGTGATGGTTGTATAACACTGCAAATATAGTCAATGCCACCGAATTGTATACCCAAAATGGTTACACAGTACATTTTGTATTATGTCCATTTTACCTCCATTAAAAAAAGTTATAAGGTAGGAACTAGAAGGAAAGTTTTGATTCAGGGCACAACATGGATGAACCCTGATAGCATTATGCTAAGTGAAAGAAGCCAGGTACATACAGGCACACAGTATATGGTTCCATTTATATAAAATGTCCAGAACAGGAATTCCAGTGACAGAAAGGCCATTACTGTCAGGGACTGGAAGGAAAAAATTAACTGCTAATCAGCACAAAGTTCTTTTGGGGGTGATGAAAATAGTCTAAAATTAATGGTGCTGTAGACAGTGAATGCAAAGTTAAAACCTCCAAAAGTAAACAGTCTTACTAATGAATGTCATTATGTGATGTGGGGTGTCATGATGTGAGAAGACAGAACTGGAAGAGATAGGAGAAAACGTTATACTTTGGGCAGGGATTCATCTATAAGACTTGTGTAGAAGTTGTCTCCTGGGTCCAGGACCCTGTCTGTTCCCTTATATGAAGCTGAATCATTATAGCTGTCACCAACACAGAAAAAGACATCTCCAAGGCCCCAGCTATAAAGAGACTAAAAACTGAATACCACCTGTTCTCACTCCTAAGCAGGCCCTAAACACTGGTCACCTGAGTGCAAAAGCAGGAATAACTGAGGCTAATGGGGGTATGAGGAAAGGGGAGATCAGGGGCACATAACCACATATTGGCTACCGCATCCAGCGTCCGCCTCACCAGAAGCTCAAACCTCGCCTGCATGCAATTTACTTATATAGCAAATCCTCACTCATACCCCACAAAAATAAAAACACTCTTAAAAAAAATTCTAAAGTTAGAGATTGTTGATGACTTGTATAATCCTATGAACATACCAAAACGCACTGAGTTTAATATAATTTAAAAGGGTAAATTGTATGGTATGTGGATTATTCCTCGATACAACTGTTACCATTTTTGAAAGAACAAGAATGTGAGAAAAAGTTTCAGAAATGGGGAGTAGACAAGAATGTATTTACTGAAAATGGAAAACTACTGCCCAACTTGAATTGCTGATTTCTCAGTACAAATTCACACCGAAAAATTGCTCCCTTTCCCAACTTTGCAGGGTCTAGACACATGAAACCCCCAAGTCTTGCAACAACTGAGAAGGCCTATCAGACTGCCAGGACCTCAAGAAGGTCAACTGCTCTGACACAACAAGCATCCACAAAAGTCACAAGATCAGTTCTTTTTTTTTTTTTTTTGGATTGGAGTCTCACTGTAACGCCCAGGCTGGAGTGGCACGCTCACGGCCACCCCAGTGCTGACCCTGCTGGGCTCCAGTGATCCTTCCACCTCAGGCTTCCAAGTAGCTGGAACTACAGGCGCACGCTATCACATCCAGCTAGTTTTTTTTTTTTTTTAAATTGTAGAGACGAGGTCTCGCCAAGCTGCCCGGACTGGTCTCGAACCCATGGGCTCAGGCAATCCACTCGCCTCGGCTTCCCAAAGTGCTGTGATTACAGGCTGAGCCACGGAGCCCAGTCATGTAAGAGCATTTCTTTCTCTAACCCCTCTGATCTCTTCTCCTGGAGTTGTTGTGCAGGCTTTTGTTACTGTAGTAAATAGTCTTTCAAAACTACAGTTATGGGTAATTTGGAACAGAAGTATCAAATGTTGCTATTTCCGCATAATAAAATTGTTGCTATACAATGCAGCTTTGAAATACCTGCCAGTTTAATGAAATGAAAATTAAGATTTGGTGCTAACTTTGAGAGTCTTTCACAGACATACTCTAATCCATTAATAAAAGAATCATGTGGCATGTGTGAGCTCCAGTTAACATTCACATACATGTAAAATTAAATTCCTGAGGCAAATTGCTAATTAGACACCTCCAGTACATATTAATAAATTATCGATCGAGTCATTTCTGCATGAACTTCTCACCATTCTTTGTTGGCATGTTGTCCTAGCTCATTTCAACTCCCCCATCCGTCCCTTCTTGCTTGTACACTCTGGTATATGGCTACACTAGGGCAACTGGTTTTTAGCTTGGTACTACTTCAATTTACGACCAGCCTTTGCAAGGTTCTCAGTTCCTATACCCGACCTACATTTATAATGGATTGACCTAAGCAGGTGTGCGTCCATATACTGGACACGACAATACGGTCCAGAAGTAAAGACGTTAAGTATGATGTTTCTTAAAGTGAGTGCTGCTCAAAAGGACGGCCCACAATACTTGTGTGGGCGTTCTTTCTGCTTTCTTCCCCACTCCTGGCCTGCGACTGTTTTGCTTTAATAATGAGAAGTGAAGAGCAGAACTACTCATTTCACAAGACAATGAATTTGAAGACCATTTCACAAGACAATGAAGTTTTCTGTGTACTTAAGGACTATCTTAAGAAACAATTACTTAATTACAACACTTAATAATCTTTTACAGAGTTTAAAAAGAGTCACCTTTTAAAAACACTGGCAGCTCTGAAGTGTTCGGCCCTCCCAGGCAAGAACAGGGAAAAGGGAGGGAGGATTTAAAAATAAGACGTTTTGAGGAAGCTTTTGATGTCACTTTCCTAGTATTGAACAATACTTCATTGTAATGATTGCATTTTTTGGCTGATTCATCAAAAGTAATGCCTGCACGGAGAAGTTTCTAGCTACTCAATTTCCATTATTCATGCTGTGGAATATTCAAAATGTTAAGTATTTTGAATATTTTCTTGTTTTACACTCTATGCTTTGAGGTATTAGGACAATCGGTTTTGGAAACATACATTGTCCCTTTAATAAACACCATACACCCATTTAAGAAGGCCAGCCCAAGCCATTCATAACCATATTTCTACTGTAAGAAAAATACACTTAAACAATTAACATTCTGGAGATTAAAAAGAAGAGGGCAAAACCCACACGCTGACACCATACTTCCTCCGGTAATTTGGTCGTGACCACTGTGTTGTATCAAACTCTGGCCACACAAGTGGATCAACTTAACCATTCCAGTGCTGGCTCAGGATGTGGACTTGGTGGTATTAATGAGCGTGTGAGCTTATAATGTAACCTCACCAGACCAAATAACCTCCTGGCCACACAAGAAGAAAATAATTAAAACAAGCACGATTCCAATTTAGCTTTGTAACCAGATGGTGAATGAAAAAGCAGACAAAGACTCATTTTGTGAATAACCTGGGGAACAGTCCTACAGTTTCTTTTCAGGTTACAGCCTGAATTGTGAAATTGAGGCGGGGGGGAATACAAAAGTTCTCACCAGAATTCACTCCTAGAGCACATGTATATCCCTTTCCCTAGGTCATGACCAGAGAACAGCACAACTCCTCTCTTAATTGAATGACAAGTTTAATTACAGTAAAAACTCAGAAAACCAAAGAAAATTAAATGAGGGTAAGATTCTGCAGAACACCTATTTCAATGTTTAGTCCCAAGCTATATGTGAAGAAATATACAAGGCACGTTTCTAAATCATCATCAGTACTACAAAACAACACAAATATCCACCAAAATTCTGCAAAGATTTCCTCTCCCCTCAAAAAAAAAAAAAAAAAGAATAATGTTTGCAATCAAACATAGACTACTAGTGCCCCTTCTTTTCCTACTCTCAAGAAGGATAAGGGTTATTTCATGGGTGAGTAAAGGAAGAAAACATTGTAAAATCCAAAGAATCCTAACTTTGCACAACTCTGCAGCAATCTAGAAGCGGGAAGACCAAAATCTAAATGGCTGCCTGACCTTCACAGACTAGACAGAGTGCATATGGTTTAACCCGCTTATTAAAGATGAAAAGCTCTTGTTCATGAAAAGGAGACATTAACTAATGTGTGCACTCTGCAATGGAGGTGGGGAGAGCCAAAGAGGGCATCATAGTCCTGCAAGTCCCACCTACGCGCGTCTCTGTCTCTCTCTCTCTCTCTCTCTCTCATCCCAAGGTTTACAGGGAGCCTGCACAGAGTGAAGAGGCAGAATAGACTTTGTTTCAGCTTATCAGCATAATCGCCCTTAAACCTCTGCGTTACAGCCCTACAGGGTGTCAGCTTTCCCTGTGTATCCCGCCCATGCATCCAATGGCAGCAGGCGACTTCCCCAGGCCCATCCCTCCCAATCCCACCCCTTGCCGGATTAATCATAACCACACAGCAGAAGAATCCCAGGCCAGAGTCCCAAGGGACAGTAAAATGATGATTAAGGAGGGAATTGCACGCCTAAGGGGATATCAAAATAATTCCAGCAAACACATTAAAAGGGCATTTGTTTCTGCCTCACTCAATTCAAGCATCAACACATAGATTATTTATTCGGGTTTCCAAATTCTGTTTTTGACCCAGTTTGCTTCCTTGAGCCAATGTGTACACATACAGACACTCGGGGGGCCGTAAGGGAAAGATGAAAACCTAGCAAAAAGCAGGTTATGAGGCTATTTCATTTGAAGGCCTAGAAGTTACTTCTCTGGCTTTTATTGCTGGCCACTGTGCACAGGTTGCATGAACAAGGCACATGCCTCTGTGGCTGTGCCCACACAGGTGGGGCCTCCGCAGCTGCAGATCATGGAGGGACTTTTGTCCTCTGCATTATCTGACAAGTAACCATCCTGGGTAGCAATAGGCCCCACTAACAGGTGCTGAACTGGTGTAAGTAAAGGCTTTATCCATTGTAAATGGGGAAAGGGGTTTCTTGGGCATCTGTGTCTCTTGCTTTGAGGCCTCAGACACACCAACAGTCTCATTATAACTTCTGTGAATTTTTGAGTTGGAGTCTCACTCTGTCACCCAGGCTAGAGGCAGTGGCACACACCCAGACACCGCAGCCTCTACCCCTGCTGGGCTCAGGCGAACCTTCTGCCTCAGCCTTCTGAGTAGCTGGAACTACAGGTACACATCACTGCCCCTCAGTTGATTTTTTGACTTACTGTAGAGATGAGGTCTCACCAAGTTGCCTAGGTTGGTCTTGAACCCAGGGGCTCAGGCAATTCTCTTACCTTTGCCTCTCAAAGTGCTGGGATTATAGGCATGAGCCGCCCTGCCTGGCCTGACTTCTGTGTTCTCAATTTTGGAGTAAGACAGAATCCAGTACTTACTAAGTTACATTGCATAGGGCAACCTGGATGAACATTTTAATATTTCAAATTCCTCTTCTGGAAAAACAGAGGTAAGCATTCAGTAGAATTTAGCAATACTCTAATCACTATAAATGCTAAGCATTAGAAATCATTTAATCCTCCCCATGACAATAAATTAGAGTACATTTTGCTATTACCTTCCATTTTTTAGCATTTCAAGTAACTTGCCCAGTTCCCACAGATACAAGGTAGTAGAGCAGCAGAAACCACAACCTGTATCACAGGTGTCACAGGACTTGGATGTAATATACACTGCCAGGTACATAGTAGATACTCAGTAAATATAAGCTACTACGTTTTGGAATGAGTGCTCTTTGCTTTTTTAGACTTCAGAACACTGTAAGGTGAGTGTATTCAACCTTTATGTCAGGAAGCTACAAGGGCATACCATCATGCAGAAAAGCCCTCCCGGGGGGGGGGGGGGGGGGGGTCACAGCACACTAGCCCTTATACTTCCCCCTGGCATTTTTTCAACATTTATTGTACAGCTTCACATGCCAAGTCTGTGGTAAAATTCACAAGCAATACACTAAGATGATGGATCAAAGGAGGCTAGGGAAGCATGATGGGTGGGGGAGACAGCTAAAAACAAATAAAAAATCCTGTGTGATGTGTGTGTGGGCAGAAATGCAAGGTACACACCAGAAACTACTCCAACATGGAGGATGATTCTAACTTGGGGGAGGGGAGAGTAGAAAAGGCTTCATGAAGGAAATAACACTGAGTCTCGGAGAATGAGAAGCTACAAGAAAAGAGGGCAGAGATCTCGTTTAAGCCCAGTTCACGTCAAAATGTCTTAAGATGCCTCCTGATGTATGCTTTTTGTAAAGACTATCCTAGAACCAAATGTCTGCAGTCCTGCTGTTTTGCCCAAGGAGATTGCTATGAGCCATTCTTTCCATGGCTTTGTGAGTCCTTGATATCCTCCATCACTCTTAGTCCTCTTTTCTCCTCCTCACCCCAAACACCACCCACAGCCATGCACACACACCATGCTTCCAGAATGAAAGGGATGGCAGCTGAGTTCAGCCTCACTCACACTGACACCTGCCTGAGATGCTGTCATCAGATCTCCCCCTCGTGGCCTCAACAAATAAACTGAACATTACATATACAGGAGATTATACCCAAGAGACTGACAAAGGACTGAAATAGGAAAAAGCGCAGGGGTAGTGCAATGTGGAGGCTAATCAGAGGGAGCCTAGAAGTTACCACTTCTAGTTGTCTGGTTTTTTTAAAAAAGTTAACTTTAAAAAGAAGGAGCACTAACCAAAAGTGGGTGGGGGAGAGACAGAAGGAGGCTTAGGAGAATAAGACGGGGATGGGGAAAGATTGATCCCAAAGCAAAAGCCTACCACCAGTGTTTCGAATCAGGCCCAAATTTAGCCAGATTAGCAAGCATGCTTTCCCTCTTGAAAGTTGTGTGCCTCAGCAATGTTCATTATCTGGGTGATGTGGAGGCCACCAGAGACCCAATCCCTACCATTATAATATGCCCATACAATGAACATGCATGTGTACTCCCTGAATCCAAAATAAAAATAATAAAAGAAAGTTGTGCCCCTCAAGACACATGACCATATTTCTTCAAGAACATATATTAAGAGGGCAGGAGGATTCAAAATAAACTTGTCTTATCAACCAATCTCGATGTATAGACCTCACATTAAACTAACCTTTATTTTAAAAAACTGATAGTAGGGGAAATTTGAACACTAACTCATTATATATATTGTCAGTATCATGGGTATGTTTAAATAGAATTCTCATCTTTGAAAGATTAAGCACAAAAATGTTTACACATTACATAATATGGTATTTCAGATTTGCTTCACTACAATCCAAGCGGTGAAAGTAAAGACTTAAGTGAAACAAAATTCACCATGAGTTAATACTTATGAAGATAGAAAATGACACATGAGAGCATAGTGCATATTTTCCATTATTTTTGCTTATGTTTGCAATTTCTCAAAATGGCTGGGGGGGGTGTAATTCCACTGGAAAAGGGCATTTAAACCACACAACATTTAGGTAGAGCAGCAACTTTCAAACTGGTCTCAAAGTGTTTTTGAACTCTTAATTGCTGAGAACTCAAGAGCACTGTTATTTACGCGGGTTGTAACTATCTTTTGATATACAGATATCTGTAGATACATGGATATACAGATATTCAACATACTAGAAATTAAAATAGAAATTTAATATAGTAATTCAATTAAAAAATAAAGCCATGTTACCATAAATAACATTTTTGTGAAAATTATGTTTTACAAAATGAACTAGTTCAGTGAGAAAAGTGACACTGTTTGCAAATCGCTTTAATATCTGGCTTAAAAGGAGTCAGCTGGTGTCTCATAACCAAATTCAATCTGATGTGATATCACACATCATGTAGTGTCAGGAAAGCCCCACTGCACACTCAGGAGAGAATGAGACTGGAAAAAGAAAATCATCTCTTGGTATTACTATGACACTTTTCACCTTGCAGACTCCCAGAATGGGACTCTGACCAAGGAATCCCTGGACAACACTTTAAGAATCACTGAGATGGAAAGAAATGGGTGAGAGGGGAAAGAAAACCTTTCTTGACACCAGGCTTAGCAAGGACTCTCTAGTCCTTTTTACGGTACAGTGAAATGAGTGTCCTGAGTTGGCAAAAAGAACACCATGTTGCCCCCAACCCCCTCCCACATACAACGACCACCATGAAGGAAGGGCCTCTGAGGCAGGGACTATACAGTGTGCCTCTGAACATGCCCATATCTAAATCCAAGAAAAGCTGTGAATGTTTACAATGCACTGTTTTCTAGCTGGTGATTCCTAATTGGAAATCAATATATTGACAAGCACTTTTCTTTTACATTAAGTAGGGAAAAAACTGGATAGATCAGAGTATATCATAGATACTAATGATAGTAATGCAAAGTTGAAGCTTCTTTAAGTGGTTATGAGTAGACACATGCATGTGCATGCACAAAAACTGGGTCTCAGTTCCCAATTTCTTAGTGAAAATAAAAGTCAAAATTTATAAAAGCACTACATCCTAAAGTACAAGGTATAAATGCTAATAATCTCTTATAACAAAAGAAAATAAGGGGAAGGGCACATTTGAAGAGGAAGTGTAAGTGGAGTCTAAATTAAGTGAAAAGAAGCAAGTTGTGAAATTATGATATGGTCCTAATTAAAGAAAAATAAATAGAATTAAACCCACATACAAACAGAAATAATGAAAACATTTCCTGTAGAGAGAAGGATTAGACAGACTAGAGTATGACTTATAACTTTATTTCTTTCTGGGCTATTTAAATGATTTGGCAAAGGGCACCGATTACTTTAAGAGTTAAAACCAATAAGGGAAAGGGTCATTCTTTAAAAAAGAGAAAAAGGGCTGGGCTCGGTAGCTCAGCCTGTAATCCCAGCACCTTGGGAGACCGAGGCAAGAGGACTGCCTGAGCCCGCGGGTTCAAGACCAGTCTGGGCAACTTGGCGAGACAGAGTCTCTACAATAAATAAAAAAAGTAGCCGGGTGGGGTAGCATGCGCTTATAGTCCCAGCTACTTGGAAGGCTGAGGAGAAAGGATCGCCAGAGCCCAGCAGGTCGACGCTGGAGTGGCCATGAGCATGCCACTGCACTCCAGCCTGGGTGACAGAGTGAGACTAACTCAAAAAAAAAAAAAAGAATTTCTTACAGCACAAAAAGAATGAATGATAAATTAAAGAAATACCTTGGACTTCATACAAATTAAGCTTGTTTTTGGTTTTTTTTTTGGAAAGTCAATATTAAGAAATGTTATAGGCTGAGTTGTGTCCGCTAAAAAGTTGAAGTCCTAACCCCCAGGGTCTTAATATGCCAAATGTATTCAGAGACAGTTAAGATTTGGAGGTAGTAAAGATAAATGACATCAGCAGTATAGAGCCTGAGCATTAAACTACAAGACAAAATGTGAGAAGCTTGATGCCAAGAGGAAAGCAGCAACAGGAGATGGCTTAGGTACCTTATGGGACAACTTCTGCTTTTACTCTGGGGTAGTAGGAAGTCACCCGCACACCTATGAAAGCTATGAGTAGTCTAGGAGGGCAGGATTTCCCTGGAGCTGCAACACACCCTGACTAGGCTAGGGTGAGTCACTCACACAGGCCCTGACTCATTCCTGTGATTGTATGAAAGAAAAGCAGAGAACAAGAGACAGGTAATCCTGCATAGTTCAGATATGTTTACCGGATGCAGAGAGCAACGCAGGAGAAATGCACTTAGGAAACCAGACTGTGCCTGCCTGCCTAGCAAAAGCCCACCACCCACACAGATCTAAGAGTTTCCTTACCACAGCCACGAGGAGTGGAAAAGAAAGACAACCAGAATGAATGAGTCAGGAAACCTATAACCAGAATGCTGTAGAGAAAATAACCTATAGTCCTGATGTTGGCTACCTTAGCAATTGCTAGAATGAGCCTGCCACTGTGACCAAACTCTCAAATGAACCAGATAATTCAGAACGGTCTGGAATTCTCTGGTTTAAGAGCATGCTGTTAAATGTTTATATTATCATTATGCCTGATATTCTGGAATTCAGGGTGGGGGAGTTTTATTTTGTTTGAAGCCATAACCTGGAAAAGGCTAGGATATCATCTATCCTTAAATCTCTGCTACCATCCCCTAGGGCTTCCAGATTCCTCATTCAACTGGGCTCCCTAATTTGCTATCTGGCTAAATGACTTAGGGTAGGTCTCAGTCAGCTAGTGGCTTAACGCAGATACTCCCTGACCCTTGGCTGAAAATACTGCCCAGGACTTAGGTTTAGAAAAATCCCTGATACATACCAGCACTATTGTAAGCATTTCTCATGTGATCAAAAATCAACTAATCCAGCTTGGCACAGTGTGTCACACCTGTAATCCCAGTACTTTGGGTAGCTAAAGCAAGAGGATTGCTTGAGTCCAGGAGTTTGAGACCAGCCTGGGTAACACAGTAAGACCTCATTTCTACCACAAACACACAAACTGAGCCAGTTGTGGTGCCACGTGTCTGGAGTGAGGTTGAGGCGGAAGGCTAGCCTGAGCCCAGGAGGTCGAGGTTGCAGTGAGCCGTGATGCACCACTACACTCTAGCCTGGCGACAGAGTAAGACCTCCTAGTCAAAAAAAATAAAAAAAAAAAGGTCACTAAATCCATACAGAATAGGTGCTACTATCTAGCATCCCTCATTCTGAAGAAAAGAAAATGAGTCAGAAGAATGTTACTTAAAGCACACACCTAGCCAGAGTGTTCAGAGCTTCAAGTACACAGGGAAATCACCCTGTGTCATTTATAGAGACAGTTCCCAAGCACTTGCAAATCAATAACTTAATCTACATACAGAGTAATGAATATTTGAGGCTCTTACTATTTGGGTATCCTGGGATGGTTCGTTTAGAGACAGGGTAAAAAATCTGGGTCTTGTTATGTTGCCAAGGCTAGCCTTGAACTCTTGGGCTCAAGTGCTGCAGGTACCCACCACAGCAGCCCATGGAGTGCCCCGTTCTTTAGCCAGATCTAGAAATCAGAAGCACAGAAGCACAACCATTTTTCATATTGCTCCTTGAAAACTAAGTTCTGCTGGGTACGGAGGGGCTCACACCTGTAATCCCAGCAATTTGGGAGGCCAAGGCAGGAGGATCATCTCAGCCCAGGAGTTCAAGACCTGCCTGGACAACACAGAGAGACCTCACCTATACAAAATGAATTAATCCTTAAATTAGTCTTCAGGTTCACATTAATGAAATGTGCACTGTAACTAATATTCAGAACACTCACATGAACATAGTTTGCCTCAGTTAATATACAGAGTCGCAATGCATGGGTGGTTCATGACGGTAATCCCAGCACTTTGCCTGAGTCCAGGGATTCAAGACCAGCAGGAGCAACATGATGAGACCTCATTTCTACAGTAAATCAAAAAATTAGCTGGGCATGGTGACACACACCTATAGTTCCAAGTACTTGGAAGGATGAGGATGAGGCAAAAGTATCGCCTGGGCCCAGCAGGCCAAGGCTATGATAACCGTGAAACTCTGACTCAAAAAAAAAAAGGAAATAGGGTGGACAATTCACAAACAACTATCAATAATTTTAGGGCTCCTTATTTCTTGATGTAAAAAAAATAGCATGCCCTTTTCTCCCCACAAGAAAGTAGATGATTATACTAATATTAAAATTCCATATAAATTGGCAAGGAGCTGGGCTCGGTGGCTAGGCCTGTAATCCCGTGCCTTGGGAGGCTGAAGTGAGTGGATTGCCTGAGCCTGCGGGTTCGAGACCAGCCTGGGCAACTTGGCGAGACCTCATCTCCACAATAAATCAAAACATTAGCCGAGCGTGGTAGCGCACGCCTGTAGTTCCAGCTACTTGGAAGGCTGAGGCGGAAGGATCACTAGACCCCAGCAGATCGAGGTTGCGGTGGCCAGGAGCGGCCACACTGCACTCCAGTCTGGGTGACAGAGTGAGACTCCGGATCAAAAAAAAAAAAAAAAAAAATTGGCAAGGAGCCAGGTGTTTTAAAATTGGTCATCAAACTGCTACTTCTTGCAAAGATCTAGTTATTTTCTTCCTAAAAACCTTTCAAGTTCTTGGTGTTTTCAATCTACTCACAAATACTACTGAAAATACTACCTGTTTTGCGTGTATGTGTGTGTATGTGTAATGTACCTGATTCATTATGATACACTGCCTCCTGTTCCCAAATTAGAATTCTACCATTTCATAAAACTCCCAACAAGATGGGCAAATGCACCAATACCATAAAATTACCCCAGACTGCAGGTCATATTTCATATGCAAGTTTTAAACAAACAAACAAAACTCCAGAAGATCATATTTCTATGTGCCCCTGGCTGAAAATATAGATTGCTCTTTACTGGCTTTATTTTCATATGCAATACATGTAAATTAGAGACCATATGGTTAATTCCACAAATGAAATATAGTAATTATTTCCTATATTATCCTTTTTGAATAACATCTAATCTAGCTACTCAAGAAAGATTCCTGATTAGATAAGAAGGAAACATTTTGTGTCATTAGCTATACAGTTTCATCTTGTTTAGGAAATGCATTGTAATGAATACCAGATGAATTTAAAGCACAGTAAGTTTCAAAACAACCTCCAGATTACATTTATGTAGCCTTTTGATAATGAACAGTCAACATTTCACCTTCTACTTCAAATCACTTACATGACAGCGCTCCCCCCTACCCAGCAAGCTACCAATCCACTCTAATTAGTATAAAGTACAATCACCGAGTTCCTTAAAAATTTTTGTGTTCTTAAATAAATTTTTTTTAATGTTTTTGTATTGTCAATCGGGTGTGGTGCCTCACGCCTGTAATCCCAGCACTTTAGTAGGCAGAGGGGAGAGGACTGCGTGAGCCCAGGGGTTCAAGACCAGCCTGGGCAACTTGGCTCTACAACTCATCTCTACAGTAAATCAAAAAATTAGCCAGGCTGTAGCACACCTGTAGCTCCAGCTACGAGGAAGACTGAGGCGGAAGGTTTGCCTGAGCCCAGTAGGTCAAAGTTGTGGTAGCCATGTTTGTGCCACGGTACTCCAGCCTGGGTAACGTAGTAAGACTCCGACTCAAAAAAAAAATTTTTTTTTCTAATCTCTTTCATACATCCTATGAACTGCCTAATTAAATTTTAGAATTTTCCTCTTTCAATGTGGTCACAGTGAAAAAGAAACTGAGTTAACCTAACTTGAATTACCAGCATCTAACTAAGACCATACCCATGTCTTAATTGAATACTAAGTCATTAAAATTGTGGGGGAGTTCAAACAGTAATACATTTTCCATTCTCTTCACCAGCTTCCACAACCACAGTCTCTTCCAGTGAGCTTTCACTGGATACTGACACACATGAAGTCAGAATCTACTTGGCTCACCATACTAAATACTTGAAGCATACTGAAAAAAACAAAACTGTGACAATGGAGGAAACGGATGAGCTCAAATTAACCAGGTTCTTACTAACATAGAGTCTACTTAAAATTATCAACTTGTATTTTCAAAGATACACTCCCTAACAAGGCTGTGACTGAAATGTCTCCGTGTTTAGCTCCCAGTTCAAAGGGAGCTGGCTGCACTTCTCTGAAATCAAAAGGTAAATGCTGCAGTGAAGCAAAAAGCTTGATGACTGCATCACATTTACATAATTTGTTTAAGAAGTACCCACCACAATCTGCAACTGTTGATCAGGTAGTTTTTCACCATAGAAAGTTAAAGGGCCACCCTCAGGTTGAACTTTTTCTGCTTCTCCCTTAAGCATAGACCTCATTTCCTATTGTGTTCCAGAAACCCCAGACAGACATTCCGTATCACTCAGCCACATAGTCCCAATGCAGAAGCACCCCAAAGAGGAAAAGGTTACACAAGATAGCATGACTGTCAGAACCACCCTTTTAAAATTAAGATGAAGGCAACAGCTCCCTCACTGGTCCACCAACATCAAACCTTCCCAAGTTTCCAAACAAAATGAACCATCTGTGCTTGCGTCTCATGAATCTCTTTGATGATTTATAACATTCCAGCATGATAGACAAACAGCACCCCCCGCACCTCAAGAAAGTGAGTGAGTTATAAAAACCAGCCATCCTACTTACTTTCTCTGAAACTACAAAAAAGCCCCCCATCCCCAATTTTTTTGGTTTGTTAGCCTAGAAAACTGATTGGACTGAATGTCTAGGCTGCTTCCTATGACCTTTTAAATAAAGTCAACCACAGTAGAGAAAACAAAAATTAGTGGGACGTGCAGAGCTTTCTGTCACTGGGATTCACAGCAGCCTTTGGACAAGCCATTCCGGTTGTCTGGCTCCAGCCCTCTTCCCAATAACCACTACCCCCTTTCTTGCTTCCCCCACACCACCCTCCAAGATCAAAGGCAGCACTTACGGTTTATAACATCCTGAGCAATCCAGGAATCCTGAGAGGTTTCTGTTACCTTTCCCGCCCCTCATTGTTCCTACTCCAAAAAAACATTTTTTAACGAAGCAAGCCAGCCCTGGTATAGTCACACCAGTGACTCTGGCCTGCCCCCAAGACACTCTGAGATGCCTTGTAAGGAAAGAGAGAGGGGGCCTCATGAATGGAAGTCTGTGGTTCCCAGACTCTATTTCCCACTAAGTTTGCAGCTGCAGTGCTGAAAAGCAAGCCTCTCTCGCTGTAGACAGGTGGCAGCAACCACCACCACCAAAACACAAACCAAAAAAAAGCCCCTGAAAGTTCCTGCGGGACACGTACAGCATTCCAGGTATCCACAAGCAAAGTCCAGCCTGCTTCACATAGACAACTACGTGCCCTGTCCCGCAGCACTTCTTGGCTGTCTCCGTGCCCTTTTCCACTCACCTGAACCTAATATGCCAGCTAGCTCCACGTGTCCTCCAGTTGGACCCTGGTGTGCAGCCTTTTCTTTGAAGTTTAAATACAAAAGCAGAGCAAGCCCTGGTAGTTTAATCATTCTTATTCTTGCAGCTGACATAGCCACTTATTTGGAACATGCTCAAGGCCCAACAAACCCCGTGCCAGAGAACACAGGCTTGCCTCTACCTCCCTGTCCGTCCTCACCTCTTTGGCTGGAACCTGCTGGACTGCTGGCCAGCAACAAGCAAGGCAGGAGAAGGGAGACGTAAATACAGTTGGGGCGGGTCTAGTACTGAAGAAACAAACAGGGAGCAGCACCTCCCTGCTCAGCACTCAGCTCTCCACACCCCAGTTTTGTGCGATGCCTCCCAAGGTACAACCACCCTGGAGCTAGAACAAATCTCCAGGCAGCCAAGACATTTTCTCAGATTCAAAATTCTCAACAAGAGTAACAAACTCAAATTAAAACTCAAAAGGTACATTCCAGAACCAACACCTCAGGGATTCAGAGGGCACCTTCTAGCTGGGATTATGGGCCCACTGGTTAAATGGTGAGCACTCAGGTATCTTTTGAAAACTCACCTTTACTGATCATTTAAGCAGGGCAAAACTTAACTTCAATAGGCAAAACTCCAGGTTCACTTAAGTAAAAGGTTAGAATTTCCTAGGGAGTTTTGGGGGAAATTACTTCCTACCACAATGTTGGCTGAATATCTGAGATTTCAAACAAAAGCATATCTCTATCTGCAAACCCAACCCAAGCATCACCTTGAAGTAACTACCAAGGTTACATCAACCCATAACTACCTCAAGAAAATGAACTACTATCCTAACTGAGACATATTTTCCTGCAAAATAGAAAAAAACAGTTAATGCTGTCTCTGTTACAAATAGATTATTTTTAAACTGGTCCTGAGAGTGGTTTCCTCCCCTTTTCTCAAGGGGATTTCACAGGATAAGAAAAAATTATTTCTGACTTTAAAAATGCTACTGCTGAAGTCACAGAATCAAATTAAGGGGATGTAACACAGTATTATTTTTAATTATAAATAATTGATGGGACAAGTATAAAACTACAACTCTACTGGGACTCATTCTTGACCACTCACTTACTGAAACCCCACAGCAACTCTATGACAGAGGTACTTCAATTTTACCCCCTTTTTACACATGAGCAAACTGACTAAATGACTACCCCAAAGTCATTCCTCTGAGGTAGAGCTGAATTCAAACTCAGAGTGTATGGCTGGAGCCATTCTCTTAAGCAAATCATACCACTTTCAAAGGCCTGTTAAAAACTGAACAAGGCCGGGCTTGGTGGCTCAGTCTGTAATCCCAGCACTTTGGGAGGCCAAGGCAAGTAGATTGCCTGAACCTGCGGGTTCGAGACCCGCCAGGGCAACCTGGCGAGACCTCATCTCTACAATAACTCAAAAAATTAGCCGGGCGTGGTAGCGCGCACCTGTAGTTCCAGCTATTTGGAAGGCTGAGGCGGAAGGATCGCCGGAGCCCAGCAGGTCAAGGCTGCGGTGGCCGGAAGCATGCCACTGCACTCCAGTCTGAGTCACAGTGAGACTCCAACTCAAAAAAAAAAAAACTGAACAATAACTTAAAGGGGCTGATAACATTCCAAACCTGGGTGCAGTGGCTCAAACCTGTAATCCCAGCACTTTGGGAACCTGAGGCAAAAGGAGTTCAAAACCAGCCTGGGCAACATGGTGAGAATTCATCTCTACAATAAGTTTTTTACAATTAGCCAGGCGTGGCAGCATGAGCCTGTATTTCCAGCTACTTGGAAGGCTGAGGCGGAAGGATCGCCTGAGCCCAGCAGATCAGCGCTGGGGTGGCCATGAGCGTGCCATTGCACTCCACCCTGGGTGACAGAGTAAGACACAACTCAGAAAAAAAAAAATCCACTGGGTGCGATGGCTTACACCTGTAATCCCAGCACTTTGGGAGGCAGAGGGAAGAGGACTGCCTGGGCTCAGGAGTTCGAGACCAGCGTAAGCAATGTGGCAAGACCTTGTCTCTACAATCAATCCAAAAAATAGCCAGGTGTGGTGGCGCATGCCTGTGGTTCCAGCCACTTGGAAGGCTGAGGTGGAAGGACCTGAACTTAGCAAGTCAAGGCTGTGTGGCACTGCACTCCAGCCTGGGTGCCAGATTGAGACTCTGACTCAAAAAAAAAAAAAAAATTGAAAAGAGGTTGACTACATCCCAAAATTAGATAAATGAGGTAGGTAAATATCTCCTCATTGCCTGCATGCAGTCTCCAATCAGGGAACTAACTTCCAATGCTTTATTTACTAGTTAATGCCCCATGGGTTCACTGGTCTGAGCGAGAACACACATAGCTTGCCAGTGAGCTCCTCTCCCCCAACCCCCGACACAACTGGCCCATATACACAGAAACACGAAAATAAGTGGTGGTTCTCTGTTGGCCACTTCGTGCTACTTAAAAAGAGGAGATAAATGTAGTACCCCATGTTTTCAATGGTACCACCACTAATACTAGCGAAAATGGTCCGAAATGACTTCCTTTTTAGGCAGTACAAAGCATGAGCACAAAGCTGGTGTCCTCAGTAACCAACCTTAACATGGGTAGAGACACAGAATACAAAATATTCCTAAAGGACAGCTTCCACTCGATGAGAACTGAATCTGAGATAGAAGCAAAGTGTATTTCATGTATCTTTTCAAGCAAGTGGGTCCCTTTTTAAAAAAAAATCAAAACTGTATACAGGCACTATTTCAGTTGTTTTTGTTTGTGTGTGTGTTTTTTGAGTTGGAGTCTTACTCCGTCACCCAGGCTGGAGTGCAGTGGAACACTCACAGCCACCCCAGCATCGACCTGCTGGGTTCCGGCAATCCTTCCGCCTCAGTCTTTCAAGTAGCTAGAATTATAGGCACATGCTACCACGCCCGGCTTTTTTTATTTTCCTGTAGAGACGAGAGCTTGCCAAGCTGTCCGGACTGGTCTCGAACTTGCGGGTTCAGGCAATCCACTTGCCTCAGCCTCCCAAAGTGCTGGAAGTACAGGCTGAGACACCGAGCCTGGCCCAGTTGTACTTTTAGTATTAGCTGAGAAAAATACTTGACAAGAGAGCATTTGTGGGATGAAACCAAAAGGACCTGTGTAAATTACCTGGGTTCTAATCCTGGCTCAAGTTTATGCCCTCCGTCACTAGGGAATCAGTCTGAAGACAGAAAGATCATTATTTTTAAAGCATCACTTTCTTCTTTCAGAGATTTGGAAACCATCAGAAACTTTTCTTTCCTAAGTTGGGAAGAGCAGGTCCTGAATGTGTGCTGGGCCTCACGCACACACCTCAGGACTTCCTACATTAACACGCTTTCCCAATCCTGCTTACAGCATTAAATCGAAAATGCTAATTGAATTTGAGAAAAAATATAAGGTAACTCAGGACAACCACAACCTCTGAGGACTTGTTGCCTAAAAGTGACTTGAGGCAGCTGAAGATATTCAACTTATTTGGCTGTATCTCCTCCCAACCATGAAGCTATCTGGTCACATTCTGGAATACATGACAGCTTCTACATAAAACCAGCAGGTTCTACACCTGACTCCACAGCTTACTGACTGTGCTATGATTCCCATGCTAAAGATCAAAGCTATGTATGAGACTGGAGTACTCCAAGATGAGCCAAGACGTCACACAATCATTCCTACAACCTTGGGAAGCCAGCTGGTATTGCTAGGCATCCACCTTGCTAATTCCTCCAACACAAAGTCAAACAACATTCCAAAGAAACACAGCTCTCCCTCTCATCTGCCTAGTGCTACAGACTGTCCGCCATCAGGCCGCATAAAGAAATGATGATTGTCATAAAAAATATGGCAGAATCAATATACTTAAATATCATGATGAATTTTGGACAAATCACACATTCCTTTTTTAATGTAGGTATTATTTATTATGTAACATTTCTGAAACAAAATCCAACTCAAAACATATTGCTCTCAACAATTACGTAATTTTATAAGTGGCATAATCCAAGTCTGATTTACCAAGAAATAAAAATATGAAGCATTCATAAATGTGTGTGTCACCCTTGCGCAGGGACCATACTTATCTGTGCACTGGTCCCATTTTAATATGCATGCTGCCAACGGGAGCAGGTTTCCATTTCTTTTGAAAGGCATTTCTACAGTGGCAGCCACAACCAAACCAACTGGACCAAGTGTGTGCATTTTTCTGTTTTTTTGCCAAAGTGGTCTAGAAGCCAAGAATAATAAAAGCAGTTAATAGTAACTCACTAATTATTTCCACCCAGGGTCTACCTTTGGCACCTATGTGCCACGATTCTCCTGCACATTCTTCCAATTCAAGCTTCTTGTCTCTTTCACTCCAGGAGGCCTCAAGTGCATCTCCAGGGCTCTGTCAACTTCTATATCCAAGCCCCAGACTGTGAGTTGTGTCTAATGCATGCTTTATAACTCACTACCAATTTCATTCATTAAAAGAAAGCCTTGCCTATAAGAATTACAATACCAGGTCAGGCAAGGTGGCTCACACTTTGGGAGGCTGAGGTCAGAGGACTACCTGAGCCTATAGGTTTGAGACCAGTCTGGGCAACTTGGCAAGACCTCATCTCTACAATAAATCAAAAAACTAGCTGAGTGTGTTGGCACATGCTTGTAGTTCCAGCACCTTGGAAGACTGAAGTGGAAGGATGACCTGAGCCCAGCAGGTTGAGACTGCAGTGGCTGTGAGTGTGCACTGTACTCCAGCCTAGGTGACAGAGTGAGACTCCAACTCAAAAGAAAAAAACTATAACACCACATTCGGGAACAGAGGCTCAGTCCTAAAATCTCAGCACTTTGGAAGGCTGGGGCAGAAGGACTGCTTAAGGCCAGAAGTGTGAGACCAGCCTGGGCAACATAGAGAGACCTCGTTTATACAAAAAATAATAATAATAAAATAAGCATGAGGGTGCTCACCTGTAGTCCCACCTACTTGAGAGACTAAGATGGAGGGATCTCCTGAGCGTAGGAAAGCAAGGCTGTGGTGAGCCATGATTGTGCTACTGCACACTCCAGCCTGGACAACAGAGTGAGACCCTGACTCAAAAAATAAAATAAATAAATAAAGCCTGGCTCGGTGGCTCAGCCTGTAATCCCAGTACTTTGGGAGGCTGAGGTGAGTGGATTGCCTGAGTCCGCGGGTTTGAGACCCGCCTGGGCAACTTGGTGAAACCTCATCTCTACAATAAAATCAAAAATTAGCCGGGCGTGGTAACGCGCACCTGTAGTTCCAGCTACTTGGAAGGCTGAGGCGGAAAGATCACTGGAGCCCAGCAGGTCGAGGCTACGGTGGCCGGGAGCGGCCAATGCACTCCAGTCTGGGCGACAGAGTGAGACGCCAACTCAAAAAAATAAATAAATAAACAAGCAAACAAATAAATAAATAAATAATATATCACCACAAGTCACAATGTGAATGAGAGCAAACTTCACAATACTATTTATTCATTCATTCTTTTGACAAATACGTCTAAGTACCATGTAGTGCTGGAGGTAAATCTTTGAGCAAGAAGATTCTCCCCAAGGACAAAAGGATTCCTGCTCCTCATTGCATGATTGTTGTGTTATTTTTATTATTACTTCTTTTCTTTTCTTTTCTTTTTTTTTGAGTTGGAGTCTCACTCTGTCCCCCAGACTGGAATGCAGTGGCCACTCCCGGCCACCGCAGCCTCGACCTGCTGGGCTCCGGGATCCTTTCACCTCAGGCTTCCAAGTAGCTGGAACCACAGGCACGCACTACTATGCCTAGCTAATTTCTTTGATTTATTGTAGAGATGAGGTCTCGCCAAGTTGCCCAGGTGGGTCTTGAACCCTCAGGCTCAGGCAATTCACTCACCTCAGCCTCCCAAAGCGCAGTATGACAGGCTGAGCCACCGAGCCTGGCCTATTATTTATTTTCAATGTCACTACATTCTAATGGCAAAAACAAAAGCTAAGTAAATAATGAATAGGTATTTATTAAAGTGGTGGTAAATTTTTCCAAATCATTGAGTAATTGATAGAGGTGGTGGAGGAGAGCACAGGTGTAGGGGGAACGTGGCATGAACCATACATGGACCACAGCAACCTTCAGAAGCTGAAGATCAAGACCTCAAGTCAAGTGCAAGCGCAGCCTCTACCATCCACTACCTGAGTAGCTAAAGCCCAGTCCTTGAACTCATCAGTGAACTACAGCACTCCATTCACACTACCCAGAATCAGAAAATCCACAAAGAACAGAGAAAAACAAAAGTAGCACCTCCATGAGGGCTTCTGGGCAGACAGAGGCCAGCAAGGGGTACATGGTTATTCGGGTACAGAGAGGCCAAAGATAATTAATCACCAACTTTCTACCCTTCTAGGCCCAAGGCAGGGCTCAGTAGCTATTAGGAGAAAAGGCTTGGATGACAAACGTATTTAAGGTCTGAAAAATCCCCCCAAGTAAGAAGAAACTAATTTTCTAATAATTGGTTCTTAAAATGCAGTCAAGTCAGCAAGTTTGTCTACCTGTGTGTGTTTCTACCCTAGCCTTCCTGCTCTTCTCCAGATCGGCAAGTCAAAAACTAGTACTACAGAAAAAAATACACCATTTTCAAGAGTGTGCAGGTCGTGCAGCAAATTCCACGTACGTGGCTTCCAGCCCCATAGGCCCACAAGGACAGCATGCCGCTGTAGCACAAACCCATTTCACTTCAGAGCTGGCAACAGATTTCCTAGAAAGGCTGGCTGCCTTCAAAAGGGGGAGTCGCAAAAGAAAAGACACAAATGCAAGACCTATGAGAACACGTCTCTCCCTCTCCCTAATGTTTGCTCAGTGCCTTCTGGGGCTCAGAGAGCTGCCACATGTAGAGACTCTAAACCCAGGTCATCCCTTCCGCCACTCCCACCTCACTACCCCAAGCATAACACTTGTTCTCAGTCAAAGCACTATGTACAACTAAAAAATGAGATGTTACAGTATGCGCAATTGGGCACACAAAGCCAACAGGATGGGACTTTCTCATCAATGAAAAGGGCATTAGCAGAGCCTCAAGACATTTTTGTTTCCTGGGTTCTGTGACTCCTCCCTGTCAGCATGTTCCCCATATCCATCAAATGGGGTTAAGAGCCGAGTGTGGTGGCTCACACCTGTAATCCCAGCACTTTGGGAGGCAGAGGCGAAAGGACTGCCTGAGCCCAGGGGTTTGAGACCAGCCTGGGCAACTTGGTGAAACCTCATCTCCACAACAACAACAACAACAACCAATTAGCCAGGCATGGTGGTACACGTCTGTAGTCCCAGTTACTTGGGAGGCTGAGGCGGAAGGATCACCTAAGCCCAGAAAGTCAAGGTTGTGGTGATCATGCCACTGTACTCCAGCCTGGGTGACAAAGTGAGACTCAAAAGAATGGGGTAGGGGGGTATGGCAGTACAGCACAGTTGCCTAAAGCCTAACTCTGTAACAGACAGAGGGCCACCATTACAAACCATTAACAGCATTTAATTCATTTTTCAAAGATTATTTTAAAACAAGCAACACAAAGAACCCACTGACTTTGTGGAAGGTACCCTGGAAGTGGATGCTGCAGCCTGGTTTGAGAGAAACGATACAGAACAGATTCAGAACCCCAGCGTTTTGTCTGAACAACAAGACTTGGATCTGTGGGTATATTATGCTTGGTTTTCCCCCTCCTCTGGGGGAGTGGTACCAGGGTGGGGGTGGGGGTAAGGGTGAGGGTATAATCTGGTTGGATCATCTCTCCAGTTACTATGTTCCTTCAGTATGTGTGAAAAACAAACTAGCTTTACTGCCCAGATGAAGGGGAAACAAATTCTGGAATAATGGCAAGACCAGGACATTCTTGCATGCGCATGCGTGTGTGGAAGGGGGGGTGGTTGCTGTTGTTGTTGAAGGGGGAGAGAGAGAGAGAGAGAGAGAGAGAGAGAGAGAGAAACAGAGGGAAGACAGGGAAAGAGATGCGGTAAGAGGAAGGAACCAACTTAAGACAGAGCCTGGATGAATCTCAAAAACAAAGTGAAGGAACAAAGTGGAGCACAAAAGTGCTTCCCTTTATATGAAGTTTTACAACAGGTAACATTGATCTGTGGTGCTAGAAATCAGGTCGTTTTGGGCATGGGAGCATGGGGGCATGGGGGCATGGGACAGAAGGGGAATGGGACTGACTGCCATGGGGCCCAAAGAAGCTTTCTCTGGTTGATGGGAGTGTTGCTTGATCGGATGGTAATACCACGTGTGTGCCATTGTCACGTTATCACACTGCACACCTGAAACAATGACATGTGTAAATTAGAAATGACTTTTTTAAAAAATTCAAACTGATTTATAAGTGCTTGTCTTTGTTTGTTCGTTTAATCCAAAGCAGTAGGGATGCAAAGGTAGAATAACTGTGACAATTTGTTAGGTTAAACTGATTTCTCTGGAAAGTAGCTGTCCAAATTACATTGAAGTCAATGCCAAAAGCCACACCTCTAGCAATATAATCCAGGGACCTGGTCTAAATGTGGAAAATTTCCCCCAAGTTTCATACTGTTAAAAGTGACTTAAAGAAATATTTGCCATACAGACTCCCTTTGAGGGCTTAGGGCACTTAAAAGAAAAATAGATTTTTATCTTTAAAAAAAGAAGAATAAAGAGAGAAACGAACAAATCAGAGTGTCATCTGTCATTTGTGTTAAAGAAGTTCCTTCTGTGTTTTGCAGAAGAGTGGATCTAATATTTACCTGTAGGGAAAAAAGGCTCATTCATATACTCACAAGTTTTCAGACTTTCAAATGCAAAACTGACCAGAAAGACTTGCCATGTTCACAATTGGCACAAAGAGATGTGAAGCTGGTGATGGGCACTACCAAGGGAAGGGGATGCGGTGGTATGAATTCCCTGCCTAAAACTGTATCTCCTAATCTGACCAGTCGCATGGAAGGGTGTCTGAGTCCTATAGCCGATTATTGTGGAATAATCACACTATTATGTAAAGCAAGAACCTCTGAATCCCAAAGGATACCTGGTCCTCACATTCACTCTGAGGGTTCCCATTCCCTCAAAGGCACTGGGCTGGTATACATAACAAGACAACTCAGAGTCTGAGCAGAACACAGAAAATTAGAACAAATTTCCAGACCTGGAATCTGCCACCTCAGCCCACAAACCAAAGTCAGTTCAGTTCCTGGCTCAAAATGATTTACAAGTCAGTCATTCTGGCACTGGTCACATCCAAGATTTATTTTAAGACAATAATCTTGTTTTAAATCTCAACTTCCAGGACTGGGCAACCCTAGAGCCAAGGGGAATACGTATTTTGGGGGCTGAAATCCCATCTCCTGGAAGATCTCAGACTTCTGCCCCTGCACAAGCTTATGTAGGTGAATAAGGGCATCCCATTCCTCCCAGAACTACTTAGCAAGAAATGTAGAAGGGACTTTAACTTAGGTGGTTTTCCTATGTAAATCACTATTTGTTTCAGTTGGGGTAATTGGGGGAGGGGGATCTGTTAATGCTATCTATAAAGGGCAAGTTCCACAGACAGCATTTTCCACTATGACTAATCATTTGTAAAGAGCATTGATTTTCTTAATTTTATTCTGCAAAGTGGCTATGGCAGGAAGCATCCCTTTTTACACTATTTCTTCTGCAGGGTTATAATTTTTTAAATTGTGTTTTTACATAAATCACATGCTTGTTTTGCTCTAACCAGTACTAGAAGGCAGCACCTCTGGAAATTAAATTACCTGTCTGGAGTTTATCTATTTCACTTAGACTCCCAGCCCCAGCCCATCCAATTCGGGAAAATCTTCCTGGCCTTAATTTCATCATGAGTCCACAATCCACGCCTTAAGGAGACACAGAGCTTTCTCAGTTTGCCCACCATTTCACTTTCTGGAGGAAAAGCCTACATGCCTTTTTGTTTTTAGTTGGAGTCTCACTCTGTCACCCAGGCTGGAGTGCAGTGGCACGCTCCTGGCCACCACAGCCTCAACCTGCTGGGCTCAGGCAATCCTTCCGCCTCAGCCTTCCAAGTAGCCGGAACTACAGGAAAGCACTACCACGCCCAGCTAACAGATGCCTTTTAAAAAAAAAAATTACAGAGTAATACAATGTTTACTGCAGAAAATATAGATAAGCCTTATCTCCTGAGCACCCAACCCTTCCTAAACTCTTCCTTGCCAGCTCTTACCTCTGAGCCTTACTCTGAAACATACTGCTTGCCAACTCCATTTTCACTCAACAAATTCCTATGGATAAAGTCTGCTTTCATACCTCGGTATGGATTAGTTGACCATCTAGACTATGCTCACAAAACCCTGAACACTTCATCTATCAAAGCATTAGTCTCTCTTTTTGTAATAATGAAACAGCTGCTATTCAACATTGAGTGCCTATCATTTACCATGAGCATATGGTTGAAAATCAAGAAATATTTTTCAGATCAACAAAAATAAAACTCAAGCTATATAGGTCAGGTGTTGTGGCTCACGCCTGTAATCCCAGCAGTGAGAGGATTGCCTGAGCCCACAGGTTCGAGACCAGCCTGGGCCATTTGACCAGCCTGGGCAACTTGGTAAGACCTCATCGCTACAATAAATCAGAAAATTAGCTGAGTGTGATAGTTCCAGCTACTTGGAAGGCTGAGGCAGAAGTATTGCCTGAGCCCAGCAGGTCGAGGTTGTAGAGACCGGGAGCATGCCACTGCCCTCCAGCCTGGGTGACAGAGTGAGACTCCAACTCAAAATAAAAAAAAATTTAAAAAAAAAACTCAAGCTATTTTGACCAACACCATTAATCTTGGTATATATATCCTTTTAGTACTTTTCCTAAGCAAATGTACAATTTACTAAAAGCATTTACCAAAATAAATTAAACCGATAAAATTAAACTGTACATATCATTTTCTCACTTTCTTTTTCACGTATTATATTCTGTCACTCGATATCCTAGCTACCATATCATTTTAATGACTGCACAGAACAGATGCTCCATCATTTAACCCTTTGGCTACAATTTATCAATGGGATACACAGTGAAATACCTAATACACATCTTATAATTTCCTAGGAGCAGAGTAGCTGAGCGCAATGGATCCAAAATATCATACTACTTATAGAGCATACCGAAGCTTAAAAGACAGGATGTCCGTTTTTTAAGATACCGACAGAAGAATCGCCACACACAGAATAATAAGGCACTTGAAACTTTCTTCATAAAAGTAACTGAGGGGACACAGGATTGTTCAGCCCAGAGAAAATGAACAATGAGCCTGCTGGTTGAGAGACAATGTTTAGATTCTTCTGAGGACAAAACTGGAACCCACCGAAAGAAAGGGAAAGAGGTATTCTGTTAAATACAAGAGAATGGAATTTTCCCAAAGAGATATCCAACATCGATCCTGCAGTTGCCTGAACTATTCAGGCTGAGGCAGGAAGGAATTCTGACAGGGGAAAGATATCAGGCCAGCTTCACAGGAAGGTCAGTCAGTCAACCAGAAAGGTCACTCATGTTCAACTACTACTATTTCAACCCTCCATGGGACTTCCCCACTGCACTCTTCAAATTAAACTGGAGAAAAAGGCATGACTAAACTTTCCTCCAACAGCCTAATTGCTATCCAAGCATAGGACATTATTTACTATGCACAAAACGCTTATGAGAAAACCAATTTCACCAATATGCAAAAAAGTCATGGTGGATTCTGTCAGTGACTGTGGTACAGTAAGGGGATGTACTGTGACAACTCCTGTCTTTTAAAAATTACAAGGAGCCACATGCAGTGGCTCATGCCTGTAATCCCAGCACTCTGGGAAGCAGAAGCGAGAGGACTGCCTGAGTTCAGGGGTTCAAGACCAGCCTGGGGAAACTGGTGAAAAATCGTATCTAGAATAAATAAAAATAATTAGTTGGGCGTGGTGGCGCGTGCCTGTGGTTCCACCTACCCGGAAAGATCACCTGAGCCCAGCAGGTCAAGGCTGCAGTGGCCGTGGTACTCCAGCCTGAGCATAAGAGTTAGAGTCCTACTCAAAAAATAAAAATAAAAATGGGAAGGGTCTGACTCATTCTCACAGCTTATGGCTCTCAGTAACAAAATATGTTAATAAGCTAATAAAAGATGAAGTTAATGACCACATTTATTTGCTGTAATTATCTAATCTCACTGTTTTTAAGGAAGGAAGGAAGGAACATTCAACAGATCAACTGTCACTATTTAACCACAGGGGAGAGAAGAGGACTAGTTCTCGCTAGGTTTTTAATCAATGTTTATATGCAAATGAAGTAGATTTCTAAAAGATACGTTTTTAATTATAAAGAAAAGCAAGGAATGAAGAAAACAACATTGTGTTTCAAGCTTCTGTAAAAAGCCAGTTTCTTTGGAGAGGTTGAGATTAGGGAAAGGACAAAAGGCACCAATGTCAAGTTCTTGGAGGCAAAGGCTTCTATTTCCACAAAGAATCTATTTCTATAAAATTCATTTATAAATCAGCAGTTTAAAACCTAGAATACAGCCAGGTGTGGTGGCCCATGCCCGTAATCCCAGCACTTTGGGAGGTGGAGGCGAGAGGGCTGCCTGAGCCCAGGGGATCAAGACCAGCCTGGACAACTTGGTGAGACCTCCTCTCTACAGTAAATCCAAAAATTACCTGAACATGGTGGCGTACGACTATGGTTTCAGCTACTTGGAAGGCTGATGCAAAAGTATCATCTGAGCCCAGCAGGCTGAGGCTGCAGTAGCTGTGAGTATGCCACCGAACTCCAGCCTGGGTGACAGAGTGAGACTCCTACTCAAAAAAAAGAAAAGAAAAACCTAGAATGTGGCCAGACATGGTGACTCACACCTGTAATCCCAGCACTTTGGGAGGCCAAGGCAGGAGGATTGGTTGAGCCCAGAAACTTGAGACCAGCCTGGAAAACAAAGTGAGATAACATGTTTACGAAAAAAAAAAAAAGTTAAAAATTAGCCAGGCACGGTGGCACCACCTGTAGCCCCAGCTACTCAGGAGGTCAAGGCTGAGGTGAACCTGGGCATCAGAGTAAAACCCCACCTTAAATAAATAAATACATAAATTAATAAACAACTAACCTAGAATGCATTTCATCACAGAAAATATTTGAAATGGTACTTGGGATTCCAAACCAACACAAAGGAGTTTAACAAAATTCACTAGTATTAATAATGAAAAAGAGAGAAAGGAATCAGAAGAGGCCTAGAAGTTGCTAGGGCACACATTGCTGGGGGCAGAGGGAGTATTCCCCACACCCCTTCACAACACTGGAAAAATCTGGAAAAAAAAACCAAGTCAGGGTCTACAGTTCAGCAAGTGCTTGTTTTAGTTGTCACTTGACTGGCTCCAGAAAAAATAATTAAGTTTTAAGTTACACTGGTTGGGAATCTGAATTTCTTAGACCCAATGAGTTATGCACTATAATGAACTCTACAAATTAAATGAAACCAGGCTCTGCTGTCCTAGCAAATTTAGGCAATGAACGTATGTCTCATGGGCTCCTAATAATAAATCTGAAATTGAACTAATCACATAATTGAAGGGAAAGCCTAGCTGAGGTACAGAAATATGCAAAATTTCTGCCTATAAACTACAAAGTTCTTGATGAAAGTGCATCATCAGAAAAGGAAAATACCCAGTCACTTCCAAAATGAACCAGGTTTTCTGGTGAGTGAGATACAGAGTTTTCTGGGGGGAAGGGGAGTTACAATCCCAATTTTTCTGGAGAGATACGGGGTCTTGAGAGGACAAGGCAAGGGGGAGTTACAACCCCTTTCCCAAGCAGAATTTCTTGGGGGGAGGGGGCAGTGGTACAGTTGTAGCTAGTGAGCTCAAGCAATCCTCCCACCTCAGCCATCCCTCCTCAACTCCTCAGCCCAGTTCCTCAGCTGGGACTACAGACCTGCACCATGACGCCAGCCTAGCCCAAGAAATTTTAAAATTTGAGTGTAAATGTAACTGTAATATGCTAAAACAAAACCAAGAAGGGTGAGATCAGAAGAAAACAGGCCGCCCATTTTCCCCACTTTCCCTTCTTCTCCACTCCACTTGCCCTTGTGCTCTTCTTCCTAGGTTCCTTGTACACCACCCTCCTCTCTTGTGAAAAGTCTTCCCACACCTTTTTAAAAGTTAGAGGGGAAAAAAAATCAAAAAACCAGTACCCTTGATCTGGGTGCCGGTTGAATAGGTATGTATTCAGTTTGTGTAAACCAAATTTCAGAGCTGGGCTCAGTGGCTCAGCCTGTAATCCCGTGCCTTTGGGAGGCTGAGGTCTGTGGATTACCTGAGCCCGCGGGTTCAAGACCTCATCTCTACAATAAATCAAAAAATCAGCCGGACGTGGTAGCGCATGCCTGTAATTCCGGCTACTCGGAAGGCTGAGGTGGAAGGATCGATGGAGCCCAGCAGGTCGAGGCTGCGGTGGCCAGGAGCAGCCACTGCACTCCAGTCTGGGCGACAGAGTGAGACTCTAACTCAAAAAAAAAAAAACAAATTTCAAAGTTTTTTTAACCTGAAAGAAAGCTTAAAGAAGACAGTATTCTCCTTTCCCCAATACGTGAACTGTATAACATGGCCTTATGAAGTCTGGCCAACCCAGTAACGACTGCTTTGTTGGGTTCAGGAAGAAGGAGGCAGGTTGGCAGGGTTTTATGGTCCCTGCTGCTGGAGATGACAGAAACTCCAAAGAACAATCAGGACACACCACATGCATGTCCCCCTCCAATGTAACCTATCTGTGAAGCACTCATTTGTGATCTCAAAAGTGACAAAACTGAAGTTACTGGCCAACAGAAGCCCAGGAAAACTGTAAGCCTTGAGAAACTTCTGGAACAGCTTCTAAATACCTGAAGTTGGTACCACAAGTGGGCCTTCAGAAATGTAACCAGAATTCTTCCTTGGATTTAAAAAATTGTAACTAAACTGAGTGTGGTGGCTCATGCCAGCACTTTGGAAGGCGGAGGCAAGAAGACAGCCTGAGCTCAAGCGTTCAAGACCATCCTGAGCAACACGGCAAGACCTGTGTCTACAATAAACCAAAAAAAATTAGCCGGGCATGGTGGGAGGCCGAGGTG
>NW_007087323.1:60227-79630 GCF_000164805.1 Carlito syrichta | reverse complement strand
GAGAGAGAGAGAGAGAGAGAGAGAGAGAGAGAGAGAGAGAGAGAGAGAGAGATGGTGAACTCCCTTGTAAGTTCACATATACGCTGTCCATGTAATTTACAGGACTTCATTTGAACAGTAAAGTACATCTCTCAGATACAGACTGTTAATAATTAGGTATTGGAGGAGTACTCCAAGGAGACCAGAAAAATCAAGGACAATAACCCTTGAACGCTCTTTATTTTCAGTCAACAATGACATCTGCTTCTGCATAGTACCCAACTAAGAGGCTGCGGCTGGGGGAAATGAGCCACCTTACACATCAGAACCACATTCTTGCTTGAATCTACACTCATCCACAGATGAAAACAAGAAGAAACACAGCACTAGACGACAAAACCAATTTTAACTCTAAGCTGAACTGTGCAATAGGAAATGAAAGGAGGAGGATGAAGAATGAAATTTTGTGTGGTGAAAACTGTCAATCAACAATCAAAAGGTATCCAGCTATCTGGGAGCAACCATCTATATAGTGAGGTCTCCTCTCCTCTCTCCAAGGTGGAGTGACAGAATGAGCCAGTGTCAGCACTCTCCCTGCACCCCTTCTCCTGGGGTGCGCCCAGAGTCCGGCTGCTCTCTGAATAGGAAGTCCCACATGATACTATAAGGGGGACGGTGGGCAAGATGTTTAGCCAACATCAATCTTCAAAGGACACTTTTTAAATCTTTCTTCACACTTTAACAATGCTAGCAACATGACTAACACTTCCTAAAAGGTGGCAGGTTTTCAAAAGCCTGTGACAACTTCCTGAGCACAGGCTCACTTTTTTAACTGGCAACAGTAGCAAGAAACCCTGTTCAACATAACCCTAGGCTGTGCTGGCTCCCAGCGGATGCCCCTCCTGCCAATCACCGAGAAGAGAAAATGTGGTTATGGTGACCCCAAAACAGATTTTAAATGTTCCATCGCAACTAATTGTAAAAAAGCCTTCTGCTGAGCTGGGCACGGTGGTTCACCCTATAATACCAGCACTTTTGGAGAATGAGGTGGGAGGTTCACCTGAGCCCAGGAGTTCGAGGTTACCAGTGAGCTATGATTGTACCACTGAACTCCAGCCAGAGTGACAGACAGACTCTGTCTCAAAAAAAAAAAAAAAAAGGTTCTCAGCTGAAAGAAAAGAACCAATAAAGGGAATGAAACCCATGCTGGAAACAGCTGTACAGGCTCTTTGTCCCCACCACATCAAGCACCACAACCCCGCAACTGGATCATGCCCCCTGCCAGCACTGGACACACCCACTGACTCCAAATGCCCAGCTCCTGATTACAATCAAGAAAGCAGATACTAAATGAATGAGCCAGGGCTACCGTGTTCTCTCTGGCTGCAAGGCAAAAATCCTGAACAGCTAGCTACAGAGCAGCCCATGCGTGGATGCTACTTAAGCTGGAAGCATTCAATAAATATTTGTTGATTGATTTTTTTTTTTTTTTTAAGGAGATGATTAAAGGGTTAGTGGGTGGGAAGGCCATAGTACAAAGGTCAAAAGGAAAGCATCACTCATCTAGATATGGGAGTCTGTGAAGGGTCCTCTGATGATGGCTTGGTTGCTACAGGGATGGCTGTAGCCACTGGCTGGCTGCTTCCTAGTGTTTGGGTTGTGATGGTCTGGCAGAGGCTACCAGGAGTTTAGAATCCTCTAGCTTTGTAGTCCTCTAGAAAACGAATAAATTATCACCTCTCAAGTGTTACCAAAAAGTGCAGTTAATTTACCCAAATTATAGTGGGGTATCAGCAATGTCCTTCTCTACCACCAGCTCCAGGAAGGAGGAAAGGGAGAGAGGGGCCAGGCTAACTGAAGCCAGGCAGTGGAAGGGCAAAGAATCTCAAGGCTCCTGAGCCCTGTGCCCTCAGCTGGTTAACAAGGCTAGTCATCGGGGGGGAGTGACCACTACTAACTGCACCTACTCTGGGATTGTTTACAGCACTTGACATTTATTGCCGCCTTTAAGCCTTACAAGCAACAAGAAACTGAGGCACAGAAAACATAAGCAACTTGCCCTGAGTCACATAGTTTAAACAAATTACCATTGTTGAGGTCTAAACCCAGTGCTTTCAACCACTAAAACATGTCCCAGGTTTAGTGCTGGTTTCAAGATGACCTATTAATAAACTTGAAGCCAGGAATTAACCCAGGTGAATGAAAAAGAAGGCATCTACCACTCTCAATACAAACAGAGTAACTTTTGCACCTAAAATAACCACTGCTGGCATGGTAAGATACCAACCACAAGCTGAAAACTTACGATTCCCTTGGATTACCAACCTTGTTCAACTAGCTCACTTCGTTTAACAGTGATTGGATTTGGGTTTCTTCTTGGCAACATGATGTTTAGGCCAGTATTCAAAACATTCCCAATTTATTTTAATCACATCATAACAAAAGAAGGGCAGCTATTCTCACATTAAGTCTTCTTTGGCTGGGCAAAGGGGTGACAGTTTAACTAGTGCTTCCAGTAAATTAACTGAAAAGAAACTAATGAAAATGTCAAGCCCTAAGGCTAGAAAACACCCTAAAGAGGCCAGGAACTAGGTGTCCATGCCATGTGAGGCAACAGGCCATTGGCCGACCCACCACCCGAAAACACTACTTGCTCAGCATTACTGCCACGCAAATTAAAACTTTTAAGGACTTAGACTATAGAGTTAATTCCAAAACAGAAATAAAATTTGGTCAATGATGACCATTTAATGTTAAACTTACATAATGGGAAATGGATTACCATTATCCACTAGTGTAATTTAGCCTCCATCGTCAATAAATGTCACTTCCAGTCACTCTGATGAAACCTGGGTGAGAGGGCTAGATAAAAATAAAGGTTTAAATGAGATTCAGTAAACATCTAAAGAACACATTCGTGACTGATTTCAAGCCAAAGTGTGTAGAACTCTAGAACTCATGACAGAAAATGAAATGCCCATGATTAATATGGTGTCACTTCTGAATGCAGTAACACTCTGCTAATACTCTCACCTATTTCTGAAGAACAGTTTTTTAAAGTAAAAAAAAAGGCCAAGTTCTGATTTGCTAAACTCAGGTCTCATTTTATAGTTTTTCCCTTTTCCCCTATTATTCCTTTGGAATCTTTTAAAGACCTGGAATTTGAGCAATTAAAGCCATTGCAAAAGTAGTTAATCGAAAACCCAGTTACCTAGCCATTGCTTTCAGCATTCTGCCTTTGAGTCTTTGGTTTGTACAGATACTACATATGGAATCTTACCTAATTCTTTTACACCCAGAATCTTCTCACTCCAATGTAGTTTGTTTCCTGGCTACCGATATTCACTCATAAATAACCCTATCACTGATAGCTTTTCAAACTATCTCCAACTAAGAATGCAACCTTTGTGTAAGACCAGAGTCCACGTGGTTACTGGATTCCTTAACACTTCATAGATAATGGGCAGACTGCCTGCTCTCTTTCTGTATGCCCCTTCACAACCACACAGATGCACACGCACAAGCAGCAGCAATGACAAAACGGGGGCACTGGGTCTTTGCAAACAGGCTCTACCAACCAGTAATTGGCTCATAAATTTCATTCCTAACTTGAGACAAAGAGGCTCCAAAATGAGCAATCTGTAATTTTAAACGTTGCCATGACTCTCCTGGCTGCAAGTGGGTAAAGAAGGCCTTGCAAGCTCATGGATTACAGTGCAGTTCATTACTCTGACTGAGTCAGAGCAAGCACAATATCTCAGGGAGCTAGAGATGAGACGGGAAGGTTTCCACTGCTTGGAATGGAGCTTAAATGTCACCTATCCAATCACAGTAAATAGGTCCTTCCCCCCTTGCAGCAAATCTTTAAGGTGGAGAAAGTTTATTATATACACCTTTCCTTAAAATGCATGTCAGGCCCAGGCGTGGTGGCTCACGTCTGTAATCCCAGCACTTTGGGAGGCTGAGGTGAGTGGATTGCCTGAGCCCGCGGGTTCGAGACCCGCCTGGGCAGCGAGCCCTCATCTCTACAATAAATCAAAAAATCAGCCGGGCATGGTAGCGCGCGCCTGTAGTTCCGGCTACTCAGAAGGCAGAGGCGGAAGGGTCGCCGGAGCCCAGCAGGTCGAGGCTGCGGTGGACGGGAGCAGCCACTGCACTCCCGTCTGGGCGACAGAGCGACAGAGACTCCAACTCAAAAAAAAAAGAAGCCAAGAGATCGTCCTCAAGGCAAACAACTCACACTACTGGAAAAAATGAATACCTTCATTCACCCACACCCAAGCCAACCCTTTTGAAGTGAAGAAGCAGACAGATACTGCCTCAATAATCACTGGCCAAATGAGGATTGCTCCAGGAATGGCAGCAGGACCACCTGCATGGCCCCTAACTCTGGAGCAGTGGATAGAGAAAGGGAACTGAGCTGGGGCATGGGTTCCAGCAGGCCTAGGCTCCCTGACTCTTATTTCCCCCAAATAGGCCTAGCTCAGCAGATCTCAATGCCGGCCAACTCTACCTTCTCCAATCTTTAATTTCCTGCCTTCACTAACACCAGCTTCTGAGAGCTGACAGGAAGCGTTCAGGAGATAAAGCAGGGACTCAGCCAACATCTTGGTATCCTCAAAAACTGCCCTACTACCTCAATATACAGACCTCGCCCGCACAGGGATCGACACGCCCCCACAGGGATCGACACCATTCCTTCCTGGGCCACACACACCTCTGTAGTACCGACACATAAAATTTTAGAGCCAAATGAAGATTACAAGTTACCCTACTGAAGCCCTCAGCTTTACAAATTCATTACCGGCAGCAGGGACATGATTAGAACACTGTCAGTGCTCGTTTTACACTACTATGGCTTCTCCCAAAGGGGGTTCCAGAAAACCCTAGGAGCAAGGAGTGGTAATCAAAATTAGGGCTCACTGGTCAACAATGTCTGAGAAATATCAGGAATAGCCAGGATTCATTACTTCAGGCGTATTCATGTATACCACAATTCTCTAAGTGTCCTAGGACCCTAAAATTATTTCACTACCAAAGTGTCCTCGCCACTCCAGTCTCCCTCCCAAAATAATATATTTCTCAAAACGCAATAAATTCTCTCATTCAGTTTTGTTCATGGTTTGACTTAGGTCTTTAATGAGGGGAGGGAGTGTCCCTATAAGTCATAGGTGAATAAATGTTCACTTTTTAAAATGTTAACAATACTATGACAGTTTGTTTTCAACAGCTTAGGGGAACTGAAAAATATAATTGTCCTAATCCTTTGAGGCTTCAATTGTACAAATAACAGAAGGTTAACAAAACATACGTGAAGAAACCCGTGGAACTTCCAGTTCTTGCTATACGCGGTGAGCTCTCGTTAACCTCACCATAACGATGATTACATTACAAATTGTCTAACAAAAACTAGTAGTCACTTTGTACAAAAACACTTTGTTCTCCTTTTGCTCTCAATAGACTTTGCAAGCATTGCAGAGGGAAGTCCTGAGAAGATACAAAATAAAGCAAATTAAAAACTTGAGAAAAACAACTTGAGCTGGAATTCAAATGTAGTTTTGATTACATTCTGACTGCATCATTTTCTGTTGCCATGTATCAAGAAAAAACTGGGTAAACTCCCTTAAAATATCTTAGTTCCCAGATTTCTACTAAAGAGTTCCTGAGAAGAGCCCTTTACGGAAAAAGTTTGCACTGTGAATCTTATTTTATTGGCTTAGATCTATTTGTGCACAGAGTTGGCTTAATTAATATTAAGAGGGCATTAAGAATGTAACATTCTCCCAGTCTTTTTCTACTTTCTGATTTTATATAGTACATATACGCTACTTGTCAACAGTAAAAAAAAAAATTTCTTTTTTTTGATTCAGAGTCTCACTCCGTTGCCCAGGCTGGAGTGCAGTGGCACACTTACAGTCTCCACAGCCTCGACCTACTAGACTCTGGCGATCCTGCTACCTCAGTCTTCCAAGTAGCTGGAACTACAGACATGCGCCACTATACCTGGCTAATTTTTTATTTTATTGTAGAGACAGTCTCATCATGTTGCCAGGCTGGTCTCAAACCTGCGGGCTAAGGCAATCCTCTCACTTCCGCCTCCCAAAGTGCTGGGATTACAGTAATGAGCCATGGCACCAGGTTAGTAAACAGTAAAAATAATAACGGTACATTTGCAGAGAAAATATGGAGCTCACTAAATAATCTAATACTTGCTTGTTTCTGCTCTCCTGCCAACTCTGACAGGAGTGTTGTATGAAAAGAATTCAGAGAGGGCTAGGGAAAGGACAAAGCGAGCTTACCGCTGAGTAGGGGCCAAACATCCCTAACATATGCTATATGGGGAAGGAGAGTCTAGAAAAGGACCATGGCTTACAAAAGCATATTAGATGAATGTAGGTGACCCCCTACTCCCCGAAAAAACACCTAAAAACCTTTGTTTGACACAACAGCTATGCAGATGCTTTAGGTGACAGGGGCAGACTGGAAATACTGGAGGACTTCTGAGATTCACCACAATTACTCAAACTAGGAGAGGACCTGAGCAGGAAGCCAAGATGGGCCACAAGGGCCAACCCCAAGGTGCTGCGAACACTGCGGTAGGAGCCAAAATGGAAAATGAAATTCAAGAAACGAAACCTTTTACAACAGCATTAAAAGCCATAAAATGATCAAGATACCTATGATGTCTGGGGACACAGCAGACGTACCTGAACCATCTTGGTGTATCTAAAAGTAAGAAAGCCCCCAAGGACCTTGTCAAGGACCTTGACAACATGTTACAGAAATGCAGGCGGCAACCTGAAAGGCTACCAATATTAATGTCCTCACTGATAACCAGACGATTACCTGGAAACAAAATATCCTGGATTTTAAGAAATAAAAAACTGAAGGACTAGGGGACCAAGGAACACTGTGGCTGCAAGTGACCCTCAAATGGTTTGGAGGGGAGAGTGATGGAGAGGTAGGGAAAAGGAAGAGGAGGAGAAAGAACACAGTCACACAAATATGATATGGTTAATATTTGGGTAATTCTTTGTACTATTTTTTGCAACTTTTTTTTTTTTTTTTTTTTTTTTTGAGTTGGAGTCTGACTCTGTCACCCAGACTGGAGTGCCGCTCCTGGCCCCCGCAGCCTCAACCTGCTGGGCTCCAGCGATCCTTCCGCCTCTTCCTTCCAAGTAGCTGGAACTACAGGCACGCGCTACCACACCCGGCTAATTTTTGATTTATTGTAGAGATGAGGCCTCGGCAAGTTGCCCAGGCAGGTCTTGAACCCATGGGCTCAGGCAATGCACTCACCTCGGCCTCCCAAAGCGCAGGATTACAGGCTGAGCCACCGAGCCCAGCCTTTTTTTTGAGTTGGAGTCTCACTCTGTTGTCCAGGCTGGAGTGCAGTGGCATGCTCATGGCAATGACAGCTGGGCTCAAGCAATCCTTCCACCTCAGGTCTTCCAAGAAGCTGGAACTACAGGTGTGTGCCAACATGCCTAGCTAATTTTTTTATTTACTGTAGAGACGAGGTCAGGCAATTAATTGTCTTGTCTCCACCTACCAAAGTGCTAGGATTACAGGTATGAGCCACTGCACCCAGCCACCTTTTCATTTTTAAAAGAAACACTTATAGGTCAGACACAGTGGCTCACACCCATGATCCCAAGACTTTGGGAGTCCAAGGCGAGAGGATGAATTGAGTTCAGGAGTTTAAGACTAGTCTGGGCAACAAACGAGACCTCATCTCTACAAAAAAAAAAATCAAAAATTAGGTGTAGTAGTGCATGCCAGTAGTTCCAGCTGCTCAGGAGACTGAGGCAAAAGGATAGCTTGAGCCTAGGAGGTCAAGGCTGCAGTGAGTCCTCATCATGCCACTGCCCTCCAGTCTGGGCAACAAAGTGAGACCCTGATTCAAAAACCAAACAAGCAAACAAAGCACTTGTAAGACATACCACAAACTAATAAAGAACAAACAAAAGTATGATGGAAGAAAAATGCCACCAGGAGCTCTGAGAGATGCAGAGACTAGACTATCACTGTTTATACTGATTTGCTGCTGCTGCCTTCTCTGGCAAAACCTTCAAATACTCCCAAAATGGTTCCATTAGAATACACACCGCAAATGCTGAACTGCCATAACTTATCCCAGGAATTATGCCAAGAATAATAAAAAAATAGCATTTACTTCTAACAAGTAAAAATGTTACTGACAAAGACATTTATTTGGTTTGTGTGTGTCTATGTTAACTTATTCAGATGACAAACGGAAACCTCTCTTTTTGGACTGAAAAGAAGATCAGAAATTGAAGGAGGCTGAAAATCAACATCAGAAGACGTTTGTGTGCAAGGATCTAGCCTCACAAAATGGCCCAACGGGATGTGATGCTTCTCTTGTATGTTTACATGAGCATAAAAATATTTAAATATAAAGCCCTAAGCAGCCACAAGTAGTTCAGTAATAAAGCATACTTTTTTTTTTTGAGTTGGAGTCTCACTCCATCACCCAGACTAGAGTGCAGTGGCTGCTCCCAGCCACCGCAGCCTCGACCATAAAGCATACATTTTTAAACCAGTCTTCATTAATATAGCAATCTCACTCCAAACAGGACTTCCAGCAATACAGGCAGTATATGTCCATTACACCACAGAGCAGCTATATCACTGTTGAATAAGTGAGAAAAAAACAAACTGCATGTCGCTTGGTATCCAAAAGTTGTCAGTTAAGGACCAGAGTAAAATAGCTAGCTATTCAGCTAAAAAAAAACTTTTCAATTCAAATAGCTCTAAAATGCTTCAGTTCTTCTCATCTTACCACCTCTATAAATTAACTTCATCAACAGTAGCAGCCATATATCCCATAACACCAATGGTCAGCTTAGAGCAATGAGATAGCGCAATACAAGGCAGAGTTTACAGAAGGCCACGGTAGCCAGGTTGTCATGACCCATTATGGAGCTCTCAGGTTATCTAAATCCTCGTATGTGGATTTACAGGTTTCCTCTTTCACTAAATTATTTGTTAATCCACAAAAAAAAGAGAAAGTTCTCTCAATTCATTGCTCACTGTGTCCCAAGCTCTCAGATGTCTCCCAGGTGACAAAGTCCTTCCCCTGTATCTCTATTTGAAAGAGTCCAACTGAGGCCTTCCCACTGAAGCCACATCCCATCAGAGATGTGTACCATCCTAGTTTAAAAATCTTGAAGTGCACATTCACTGTTTTGTTTGTGTTTCTTGTGTTGTCGGGGTTTTTTTGATAAATCCCATGCTTCCTTCTAACTCACACTCCTTGCTTTCTGATTCCAGACAGGAGAAAGTTCTGCCCCTCCGATCTCATCTCTCCTCCATGCCCTCCATGGACCTCTCCACTCCAGCAAGTGTCCGTGCCAACACCCAAGCCCAGGCACTCACAACACGCTGCCCAGGCCCGTGCATTCCCTCCTCCTCTACTCTCTGTCTGCTACCTGCCTCCCTGCCCTCGCCACTCTTGGGCGCTTATCTAACTTCCATTCATCCTTTAAAGGGAACGGCCTTCCCTCCAGCAAGCACTCCTCCACCCACCCCTAATGTGGTTAGGCACCCCCTTCCTGGAAGCTTCTATAATGGCCAGTACACAGCCCTCAGTTCGTTAACCATCCTGTAACTGTCAACCAAGTGGCAGCTGTTGGTTGCTTATTATCGAGAGTAGAAGTCCAAGTACTCCTGCCCACTGCATCTGTGTCACCAAGGAAAACAGAGTCAAGCACTGGATAAACCATGGTTCACGCACACAGAGGAGAGACAGCAAACCAGCTTTGGGACCAGGCACTGGTGCCCCTTGGCCAGCAGGTCCCTCCTGGCAGCCAATGCTGGGTCACATTGGCCTGAATGCAGAAAGGCACTGGCCTCAGCCCCCATAGGACAGATATAGCAGGAGCCGGTCAGAGATTGTATGACACAGACATGTAGCAGAAGAAAGGAGCACACACTGATTCTGAAACAGGGAGAGAGATTCCCACACAGGGTGGAAGACCCAGCACGGGCTGTAAGGACTCTTAAGTTTCTGGTAAGGAAGCATCCAGGTCCAAGGCCCAATCTTATGGGTTCAAGGCTGTACTAATCATTAGTCTGTGTATCTGTCTCCTCTGTAAGGGGAAACCTTACAGGGAAATCCTAAGAATTTAATGTTTACTAAGTAAATAATAATATATTTAGCAAAGCCTTAGCACAAACATTTACAATATCCATTCAACAGCCCTGCCCACTAATTTCTCTGTTTACAAACATTTCTCCCTTCAAAGAACCAGAGTTGTTTAAAAAGGAATACTAAAATAATTTTTTGTGGGGGGGAGGCAGTAAGAGTCACACTCTGTCACCCAGGCTAAAGTGTAGTGGCACAACTGTGACCACTAGTCTCGCCTTGCTGGGCTCAGAGAATCCCTCCACTTCAACCTAATTTTTTTTATTTATTGTAGAGACAAGGCCTCACAATGTTGCCTAGGCTGGTCTCGAACTCTTGGGCTCAGGCAATCCTCTCATCTTGGTCTTCCAAAGTGCTGGAATTACAGGCGTGAGCCACCACGCTCAGCCTGAGATCTTTTATTGGGGGGGGCGGGGGTCGGGGTCTCACTCTGTTGCCCAGACTAGAGCGCGGTAGCAAGCTCTCGACCACCGCAGCCTGGACCTACTGGGCTCAGGCGATTCTTCTGCCTCAGACTTCCAAGTAGTTGGAACTATAGGCACATGCCACCATGCCTGGCTAATTTTCTGATTATTGTAGAGATGAAGTCTTATCAAGTTGCCCAGGCAGGTCTTGAACCTGTGGGTTCAGGCAATCCTCTCACCTCAGCCTCCCAAAGTACTTGAGATTATAAGCATGAGCTACCATGCCTGGTCCTCCCAAGATAATCTTTAAGTAGAAAGTTTAGGCTGGGCATGGTGACTCACACCTGTATCCCAGCACTTTGAGAGGCCTGAGCCCATGGGTTCAAGACCAGCCTGGGCAACTTAGTGAGACCTCATCTCTACAATAAAAATCAAAAAATTAGCCAGGTGTGGTGGCACATGCCTGTAGTTCCAGCTACTTGGAAGGCTGAGGCAGAAGAATCTCCTGAGCCCAACAGGTCTAAGCTACAGTAGCCATGAGCATGTCACTGCATTCCAACCTGGGCGACAGAGTGAGACTCCGACTCAAAAAAGAAAATAGTAAATAGCAGTCCTAACCTAAGTAGCCAAACTGGAATACATTTTACACTTGCCACCACACACGAAAATCTTTCTAAAATGGTGCCTGCCTTGAACTTTTTTTGTTTTTTCTTTTGTTTTGTTTGAGTTGAAGTCTCATTCCTGTCACCCAGGCTGGAGTGCAGTGGCACACTCACAGCCACTGAAGCTTTGACCTGTTGGGCTTAGGCGATTCTTCCACCTCAGCCTTCCAAGTAGATGGAACTGCAGTTGTTGGTTTTTTTTAAGTTGAGTTCTCACTCTGTCACGCAGGTTGGATAGTGCAGTAGCATGATCGCAGTACACCAGTGTCAACCTCCTGGACTCCGGCAATCCTTTCGCCTCAGCATCCCAAGCAGCTGGGACTTACAGGGGCAGGTACCATGCCTAGCCAATTTTTCATTTTTTTCTTTTTTTTTTTTGGTAGATATGAGGTCTCCCTATGTTGTTTAAGCCAGTCTCCAACTCCTGGGTTCAAACAATCCTCTTGCCTCAGTCTCCCGGAGTGCTGGGATTACAGGTTTGAGTCACTACATCCAGCCCGGTCTTGAACTTTTCTGTAACAATTTAAACTTCCAATAGCTCTGGTTTCATAGTTGTCATACAGCCTCTCTGGGAAGCAGCAGCATTACATTTCTGGTTAATCACTTGGCAAAGTACAAGAGGTTTATGATGACTATTTCCATTAACAAGGGATTTCATATTTGGTAATCCATCCTAAGAACTCACAAAAACTGTAAAACATAAAAGACGGCCATAGTTGTACAGAGTAATCAAAAATCAAAACCATCTAAAATCTTTAAATGTTGTGCAATGGTTAAACAAAACTGCAGTTGTACATTCACTGAACAGAAAATTACATTCCTGTTAAAATTGCAATTATGAAAAACAAAAAGCACACAGAAAATACAAAACCCATGGAGACGTAAGCAAAAATCAAGTGAAGGAGATTTGTTTCAGAAAAGATGGCAATTGAGGGGGGAAGACCTGTTATTATGGAAAATATGTAGTATTAATAACATGAAAATGCGTATGCTAGGCCGGGTGCAGTGGCTTATGATTATAATGGCAGAACTTTGGGAGGCCAAGGTGGGAGGACTGCTTGAGACCAGGAGTTCAAGACCAGCCTAGGCAACATATCAACCTCATTGATACAAAACAAAAAAAACCAAAAAACTAGTGAGGCATGGTGGCAAGCACCTGTAGTTCCAGCTATTCAGGAGGTTGAGGTGGAAGGATTACCTGAGGCCAAGAGGTTGAGGCTGCGGTGAGCCATGATCATTCTACTGCACTCCAGTCTGGAAGACAAAGTCAGACCCTGTCTTGAAAAAAAAAAATTGCTTATACTACCCAGCAAGAATGGAAAACAAAATTGTATATACAGTAGGATTACAAAAATATTTCCATGGAGAGAAAGAACAACTATAAAAAAAACTACAGCAAAATGTTTGCAACAGTTGTGTGGGGTGGTAGAACTAGGGATTTACTTTTTTTCTGCCTTTCTGTGGTTTCTGTGTTACTAATTGAGAAAATAAACATTATTTTAGAATATGCACATGGGCTCTGTGCAGGAGATGGTATCCCACTGATGATGAGCCGGAAAGTCTGGTTGCCCGTTCGGTACACGGCTCTTGACCACAAGGACTAGGCTCTCAGCTGCACCCCCTCACCGGAGGGGCAATGCTCCTCTTCTGGTCCAAGAAACTCCCCTTTTGCATCAGCGCCACATACCGTCGCCAGATCAGTTGGATCACTTAGAACCAAAGGGAAAAGCAGATGGCGCCTGTAACAGCTCCTCCACTTCACTGGAATAGCAAACTCTATCACGTGTGAAAAATAAGGGGGATGGGGCAAAAGAATCAAAACTTCGGACAATGAATAAAGGAGCATTTATAACCTAAGAGAAGACACTTTAACCAAGGTGCTTTGCAGTAACTTTACATTCTTCATCTCATGTGACTTTTTTAAGTACCCATCCAAAAACCATTCACCAACTCTGCATCACATGAGCTTGATTCTGAACCAATTCAGCACTGCACACCATTTACATAAGTCTCTTGACTGGTAAGACTAAAGCTGGCAATGATATGGAACAACTGGAATATCCGTGGGTACAAAATGGTGCACGCACATTGGAGAAGTCTGGAAGTTTCTTACACAGACTGGCAGTTTCTTACACAGACTTCTATGACACAGCAATGAAAAAACTGTTTACCCATGAGAAAGGAAAACCTATGACCACAAATAGCCTTGAACACAAATGGTCACAGCAACTGACAGCCAAAACCTGGAAACAACCCAAAGTCCACCGGCCAGCACATACACAAACAAATCAGTGTGTCCATACGATAGAATATTATTTAGCAGTAAAAACAATGAGCTACTGATAAATGCAACATGAACGAATCTGAAAACCTTACACTAAAAAGAACAGGCAATATGTATCTATAGTGAAAGAAATCAAAACAGTGGCTGGGAAGAGGAGTGACTAAATTAGGTGTGTGAGGGAACACTTTCAGAGTAATGAAAATATTCTCTATTTCAATTGGGTGATGGTTACATGGGGATATATAATTAGCAAAACTAAAAGCACTGTATACTTGAAACAGGTGCATTTGACAGTATGTAAATTATACAGCAATAGAAGTATGCTAATTTGGCTACTAGCAAAATTTAACTCTATTCTTCCTCCTTTCCATGAAGGTAAGTGGTTCACAGGCTTACAGATTCTTCTATCTAGCCTCCAACAAGTCAAATACACAGCTTCTTGTCCCAATTAAATCATGTTTTTTAATGACCTAAAGAGTATTAAGACTGGCTTTATATGACAAAATAAAAGATTTGTTTTTAGACTGTTCCCCCAATAAAGGCACACACCAGACTGCTGACAGTGTTCTTAGTAGGCAATTCTGAATTATCTCCCTTATTCTTGTTCACTTTAATTCTTTCCCTTGGAATTGGCCTTTTGCTGGAGGAAATCATACTCACTTCTTAAAGGCACAGCTAAAGCAGCACCTCACTGGATTAATTGTTACCTGGGTTTCACCAGCCCAAGTAAAGATGACTGTCTGAGCAACCAACAGTTCCTCAACAGTTGGTGACATCTTTCCTCCCTTAATAGATAGAACAACCACCCTATCCCACGTCCCTAGTCCCTCAGTCTAAGCTTAACTATCCACTGATATAGGCTAAACCACTCCCTAAGGAGGAAAGCTGATCTGATAGCAAATCCCCGGCTTAGGTGCCAGGGATAAGGCCTTCCGCCCTCTTCCTCACTAGCTGCTTTAAGGGTCCACCCTTAGCCAGACTCGGTGGCTCAGCCTGTAATCCCGCGCCTTTGGGAGGCTGAGGTGAGTGGATTGCCCGAGCCCGCGGGTTCGAGTCCCGCCTGGGCAGGCGAGACCTCATCTCTACAATAAAATCAAAACATTAGCCAGGCATGGTAACATGTGCCTGTGATTCCAGCTACTCAGAAGGCTGAGGCGGAAGGATCACCGGAGCCCAGCAGGTCGAGGCTGTGGTGGCCAGGAGCGGCCACTGCACTCATCTGGGCGACAGAGTGAGACTCCAACTCAAAAAAAAAAAGGGTCCACCCTTACCTTCTTCACCCCTCCAGAAGAATCACCTTTGTAACTCCACAGAGCCTAGTTAATGCCCTACACTAAATTCCTCTTAAACTGCACACAGAGGGAAGAAAACAACTTCAACAGAAGCTGAAAGTGGACTTAGGAGGAAACCCCCTCACTTTTGCAAATGAACAAGCTAAAGCCCAAACAGGTACACAGTCCTACATTTGGTAGACACTGAGCACCTACTGCCAGCCACTGCAAGGGAGTCAGACTAAAGCCATGTGTTCATATAACATAAATAAATAACACACCAAATTCCTACTCTCCTGGATCTTATATTCCACTGAAAAGGATTCAGGCAAAACAAGAGACAATATCGTACATTCTTTCTTGGCTACTGCTCAACTCCACATGTACTCACCATAGCACCAGTGTGCCTTCCACGTGGCCCTGGCAGTCATGCCCTGGGACTGTCACACCTCCTGAGCATCTCTCCTGTGTTTTGTCCCTTCTGCCTAATCTGCTATCTGCATCATCCAAGATACAAGAAAGAAAGTAAGAAGCCGGGCTCGGTGGCTCAGGCTGTAATCCCGCGCCTTTGGGAGGCTGAGGTGAGTGGATTGCCTGAGCCCATGGGTTCGAGACCCGCCTGGACAGGCGAGACCTCATCTCTACAATAAATCAAAAATTTAGCCGGGCGTGGTAGCGCATGCCTGTAATTCCGGCTACTTGGAAGGTTGAGGCAGAAGGATCACCGGAGCCCAGCAGGGTGAGGCTGCGGTGGCTGGGAGCAGCCACTGCACTCCAGTCTGGGCGACAGAGTGAGACTCCAACTCAAAAAAAAAAGAAAAGAAAAGAAAGTAAGGAATGCCTCTATAATACCTGCACTTTAGGAGACTGGGGCGTGAGGATTGTCTGAGCCCAGGAGTTCAAGACCAGCCTGGGCAATATGGCAAGACCTTGTCTCTACAATCAATCAATAAGGAATGCCAGGGATACCGTTCTAGGTACTGGGGCATCAGCAGGTAAATGGGGCAGAAACAGTCACTGAGCCTCAAAAGCTTGTAGAGTTACATAGTTCACATATGGGAAAGCAAGTACTCTACAATTCACATCATACATGTCCATGATTCAAAGTATAGCAATGAGTACAGAGTACAGTTACAGGCATGTTTAACATGGGCTCCAACCTAGAAAGGCTCCTGATCTTGAGGAAATGACATTGAAGCTGAGGTCTGAAAGCCCAGGTAAGATTCCCCCTAAGAACAGCAGGATAGAGATTGTTCCAGACAAAGGGAGAAACTGAAGGAGGAAGAAAAGGATATTCTCAGAGTTTCTTAAGTCTGTGAACTTGGATGATGAACTTACTATCACATGTTCATTTTCACTAATCTCCTACTGCTATGTATCATACCCTTACATTATGAAAGTAGGCCATAAACCAGAGATACAAGTACCTGTGAGTTTGTTATCAATACCAAATTGCAAATATCACACCACAGTGGTTGTAGGGATCTTTGAAATATCATCACTGCTTTGAAATTATAATAGTTAGACCCACCATGAGGACTAGTTAGCAAGGGACAAAGAAACACATACTGCCATATCACACATTAACTCTTTTAATATTTTGATAGCTACACTGAAACGTAACAGGTTCCTTCTATTATCCTAGGTACCTTAACTAAAGCATTTGGAAATCTTCTAAGGGGTCAACACATTTCAGACTGCAAAACGTTAAACATATATGACTGGAGTAGAGAACAGGAGACAGAAAGGGTCAAGAGGTTGCTTTTGTTTTGTTTTGTTGGAGTTTTTTACAGGGTACATGGGGGAGAAAAGACGCAGACAGGACCTGGCAAGCCATAGCCAGAATACTCAACTTGTCCTAACACCAGGCCCTTGGTTTGAAGGTGGTGTCATGATTACTTTCACTATCTGGAAAATATAAGGACAGGCAAAGGAACAGGTGGCATAAATAAGGTAGGTCCAGGGAAATGAGCCAGGCAGCACATATGCCCCGATGTGGGGTTCTGGATTAGGCAGACAGCAAAACCAAGGCGCTTTACGAAAATAGAGCTAAGTTGAATAGTATTTCACACTGCTCTGAAAGGAAAAGCTTCTGAGTATAACCAAAATAGAAAGAATAATCCCATTGTTCATAGTTACACTTCAGAAGTTGCGGGTTGCTGAGTCAACCAGCATCAATCTGCTGTTCTTTCATCAAGTGGGTTTTAATACATGTCTGATACATAATGCATGTTTCATGCCAACAAAACTCCTTTATGAGATTCCAAAGGTTTCCCAAATTGTTTCACTGCAATATAAAGTTTTTTAAAGGGACGCATGGCTAGAAATCACAATTCTTGTATGCAACGTGGAACAATTTACAAGACACTGTCTTCTTTTCTAGAATTCTGTTATCTTCTAACCTCATTTATTAGAGAATTGTTAAAGATCTAGAAAAGGTCTCTGAGGAATCAAAAGCAATTTCAAACTCTACAGATGAAAGCAATGACACTCTCTATCAGGGTTTTTTAGCTTTATTTCACACGGTAATAGCCTAGTTAACTGGTTTCCCATATTACAATTTGTCACATGATGAAAATATACTTAAGGATATAGGGACAGAAAAAAAAAAGACCAAGAAAACCTCAAGTTAGTACAAAAGCACGAGTCAATGCAGTTGTTCTGCAATACTTTTAAAGCAATTATATTCTCTAAAATAAATTCCATAGATACTAAATATATACAACAGATCAAAGCAAACTGACTGCAATCCAGGTGAGGAGTTCAGGGCCAGACCCAGCTAAAGCTGTTTGTTACCTTTCATCTATATAACACTATAGTACAATAGATGCTATCTCTTGATCATCTTTTTTTTTAACCTTTCTTTTGAAGGATTATAAAACCCAAAAGCCTAATTTATTTTTATTTTCCCTTTTTTTAAGTAGGAGTCTCACTCTGTGGCCTAGGCTGGAGTGCAGTGGCATGCTCCCGGCCACTGCTGCCTCGACCTGCGGGAGGGCTCAGGAGATTCTTCTGCCTCAGTCTTCCAAGTAGCTGGAACCACAAGTGCGCACCCCCACACTGGGTTAATTTTTTGATTTATGGTAGAGATGAGGTCTCGCCAAGTTGCCCAGGCTGGTCTCGAACGCCTGGGCTCAGGAAATCCTCTAGCCTCCGCCTCCCAAAGTGCTGGGATTACAGGCGTGAGCCACCACGCCTGGCTTCAAACGGCTAATTTATCTGGATTTTTATGAATTTAAATGGATCCTGAGTCCAGAAACTCTGATGCATAGGCCAGAGCTATTTCCCTATACATCTATGGGAGAGGTATTTAACACAGGATAACGATGGTCTTAATCAATGCATGCCAAGACTCTAAAAATTACATTTTAAGCTTTTTGGTACTTTAATAGGGATAAACCCCAAGCTATCCATAATATATGGCTGAGAAAAGAAATCATTTCTAAAAAGTTCCAAAGAGGTGAGGATTCATACCATTTTAGTGGATGATGTGAGAGTACAGCGAGGATTAAGAAGTTGAAGGGTGGTGTTTAACCAGATGGGAAGTAATAAAGAGAAATAATTTATCTGACAACATTTTCATATTCTTAGGTCAGAAAAGCATTCCTAAGAAAAAACATAAAACCCATAAAGGAAAATCAAATTGAACTACAGAAAAATTTAAAACTTCTATGAGAAAAGACCTTATAAACATATTTGAAGGACAAAGAACAGACTAGGAGAAAAGATTTGCAATATATTCAATAAATAGCAGGAATATGAAGTACTCTGACAAAAAGTAATATATGAAAAAGACAAACAACCCAATATAAAAATGGGCAAAGGCTGGGCAAGGTAGCTCATGCCTGCAAACCCAGGGGTTCAAGACCAGCCTGAGCAACACTGCAAGACCAAGTCTCCACAATAAATCAAAAAATTAGCTGGGCATAGTGGCGTGTGTTTGTAGTTCCAGCTAATTGGAAGACTGAGGAGGACGGATCGCCTGAGCCCAGCAGGACGAGGCTGTGGTGACGGTGACTGTGCCACTGCTCTCCAGCCGGGGCCACAGAGTTATGGCTCCTACTCAAAAAACGGGGGGCAAAGGTTATGAACAAAGAGTGTGTGTGTGTGTGTGTGTGTGTGTGTGTGTGTGTGTATGGATGGCCGACAGACGAGACCAAGGAAAAAGGCTCAATACAGAGAAATGCAAAGTACAACAATGAAGAGTCATATTTTATTCATTAGCAAAAACCAGAGAAGCTGTGTAACACTAAGTGTTGGCAAAAAGTAAGGGAGATACAGATTCTGTTGGTGGATGTGTACTTAGCTAAAACACTGTGGAAGGAAAAACTCTCTTCCTATTATAAAAACCAAGCACATACCCTTGTACCCTATACTTCCAATTCAATCCTATGGTAGTGTGAAAGGTGTATGGAAGAAAAATTTTGTAAGTAAATGAAGCAGTATAAGCAACCTATAAAGGTCTACTGAGTGCCTCCTAAATGCCAGAGACTATTCTATGAAGGAAGCCATCATAAAAAAGTGGCTAAGCCAGGGTCGGTGGCTCAGCCTGTAATCCCGCGCCTTTAGGAGGCTAAGGTGAGTGGATTGCCTGAGCCCACGGATTCGAGACCTGCCTGGGCAACTTGGCGAGAC